>NC_092132.1:154735951-154799650 GCF_043159975.1 Macaca nemestrina
GACGGGGTTTTGTTATGTCCTTCTGCTGGTCTTGAACTCCTGCCCTCAAGTGATCTGCCTGTTTCAGCCTCCCAAAGTGCTGAGATTACAGGCATGAGCCACCATGCCCATTGTGTTTTTAACTTTGTGAGGACATAACAAACTATGTTACAAATAGGCTGCACCATTTTATATTCTACATATAGTATTTAATGGTTTTGATTTCTCTCCAACCTTGCCAACACTTGTTACTTTACATTTGTTGGATTGTAGCCTTTCTAGTGTGTGTGAAAGAGTATTTGGTTGTGGCTTCAGTTTGGATGGCCATAATGATAATGATATTGATCATCTTTTCATGTGCTTGTTTTTCATTTGCATGTCTTTTTGGCAAAGTGTGTGTTCAACTCTGTCTCCATTTGTAATTTGGTTGTCCTTGTGGTTGAGTTATACAAATTTTTTATATACTGTAGTCAACAGACTGTTGTTGGATATATAATGCGCAGATATTTTCTTGTTTTCTGTGGGTTGTCTTTTCACTTTCTTTTTTTTTTTTTTTTTTTTTTTTTTTTTTTTTTTTTTTTTTGGAGACCGAATCTTGCTTTGTTCCCCAGGCTGGAGTGCAGTGGTGCACTCTTGGCTCACCACAACCTCCGCCTCCTGGGTTCAAATGATTCTTCTGCCTCAGCCTCCCGAGTAGCTGGGATTACAGGCATGTGCCACTACGCCCAGCTCATTTTGTATTTTGAGTCGAGATGGGGTTTGCTTTTCTTGGTCAGGCTGGTCTTGAACTCCCGTCCTCAGTTAATCCTTCTGCCTCAGCCTCCAGAAGAGCTGGAATTACAGGTGTGAGCCACCGCTCCCGGCCCTAATTTTTGTATTTTTAGTAGAGACAAGGTTTCGACATGTTGGCCAGGCTGGTCTCCAACTCCTGACCTCAAGTGTTCCATCTGCCTCAGTCTCCCAAATTGCTGGGATTATAGGCGTGAGCCATCATACCCATTCTTTTTTTTTTTAAGATAGGGTCTTGCACTGTTGCCCAGATTGAAGTGTAGTGGTGTGATCTCAGCTTACTACAACCTCTACGTTCTGGAGTCAAGCAGTCCTTCCGCCTCAGTCTCCCTAGTAGCTGGGACTGCAGCTGTGTGCAACCATTCCTGGCTAATTTTTGTACTATTAGTAGAGATGGGGTTTTGCTCTGTCATCCTGGCTGGTCTTGAACTCCTGGACTCAAGTGATCCTCCTGCCTCTGCCTCCCAAAATGCTCGGATTGCAGGCGTGAACCACAGTGCACAGCCAACTTACTTGATAATGTCTTCTGATGCATAGTTGTTAATTTTGAGGAAATTATTTCTTTTGTGGCTAGTGCTTTTGGTTTCAGATCTGTAACACCTTTGCCAAATCCAAGGTCATGAAGATATATCCCTGTTTTCTTCTAGAGTTTCTATTTGTAACTCTTATATGTAGGGCTTTGAACCATTTTTAGTTACTTTTTCTGTGTGGTGAGGTAAGTGTACAGTTTGTTACCTCTGACTCTAGGTAGTCAGATGCTAGCAGCGTTTGTTGAGTTTAGTGGTCTTGGCTCGTGTCAAAACTCAGTTTGCTGTAGAGGTATAGTTTTATTTCTGGACTGGACATTCAGTTCCATTGATTTATATTTGTCTCCTTATGCCAGTATTATGTTGTCTTGATTACTATTCCTTTGCAGTAATATTTGACAATGAGAAATGTGAGCCACTAAGTGGGCTTTTCGTTTTCAGGAGTGTTTTGTCTATTCAAGATCACTTGATATTTATACAAAGGGTTACGGTCAGGGGTCAGGGTTACAGTTGTTAGGTTTAGGGTTGCTAACATTAGGTTTGTTAGTGTTGTTAGGGTTAGGGTTGTTAGATATAGGGTTGTTAGGATTTTAGGGTTATGGTTTTAGAGATGGAGTTGGGTTAGTGTTAGCATTAGGGTTGTGGTTGGGTTTGGGGTTGGATTTAGGGTTTGGGTTGGGGTTCTGTTAAGTTTAGGGCTAGAGTTAGGGTTAGGGTTTCGGGTTAGGGTTTAGGTTTAGGGTTAGGGTTAGGGTTTAGTGGTAGGGGTTAGGGTTAGGGTTTAGCAGTAGGGGTGAGGGTTTGGTTCAGGGGTTAGGGTCAAAAGAAAAATCTTGAAAATCGTAAAAAATCTCCAAAAATATTGGTGAGAAAAAAGCTTTAGCCCTCATATGAAGAAGATAAAAACTTGTTCCATTTTTTCCGGAAACACAGTTATAATACAAATATAAAATGGGGTAAAGACAAAACCCAAGTCCTCTATATAAGCTGGTGAATTTTGTATTATTATAATCACATTAGTCAGGGTTCCCCAGAAAGGCACAATCCGTCGGATTTATGTAGATAGACAGATGAGAAAAGATTCATTAGGGAAACTGGTTCACATAATTATTGAGGCTGAGAAAGTCCACAATAGGCTGTCTCCAAGTTGGGGAACTAGGAAAGCTGGTAGCATTGCTCAGTCCATGTCCAAAGGGCTCAGAATCAGTTCAGCCAATGGTGTAACTCTCATTCTGAGGCCAAAGGCCTGAGACCCTGAAGTTCTGATGTCAAAGACAAGAGAAGGATGTTTCAGCTTCAGAAGGAGATAATTCACCTTTCCTCTTCCTTTTTGTTCTATCTGGGCTCTCAAGCAATTGGATGGTGCCTTTATTAGTCCATTTTTGTACTGCTATGAAGAAGTACCTGAGGCTGAGCAATTTATAAAGAACAAAGAGGTTTAATGGGCTGACAGTTCCACATGGCTGGATGGGCCTCACAATCATGATGGAAGGGGAAGCAAAGATGTCTTTCTTCACATGGCAGCAGCAAGAAGTGCTAAGTCAAAAGGGAAAAGCCCCTTATAAAACCATCAGATCATAAGAACAGCATGGCAGTAACCACCACCATGATTCAATCGTCCCCCAGTGGGTCCCTCCCACAACATGTAAGGATTATAGGAGCTACAATTCAAGATGAGATCTGGGTGGGGACACAGTCAAACCATATCAGTGCCCATCCACATTGGGTCAGAGTGGATCTTCCTTATCTCAGTGTCTTCCAGAAACACCCTCACACTTATGCCCAGAAACTGTGCTTTACCAGCTATGTTAGTATCTCTTAATCCAATGAAGCAGACATCTAAAATTAACCATCAGAATATTTATGCCTGATTCGTGGCTAAAATTTCAGGATGAAAGCTATGAGATCTCTATTTGTGTTTGTATGTCTATTAATGTATGTTTTGTATATTTGATTTTTCTTAACTCTGGATAGCATTGCAAATTTCATTTATAAAATCCTCTAAAAGTGCTCTATTCTAACTTGGCTTGGAAAAAAAAATCATTCATAAATAAATATTCCCAAACTCCTAGAAATATAGGAACTGATCCAAATGTTTTTCAGGTTAATGTGATTTGGATAAAACTTAAATAAAATAAAGGCCGGGTGCGGTGGCTCAAGCCTGTAATCCCAGCACTTTGGGAGGCCGAGGCGGGCGGATCACAAGGTCAGGAGATCGAGACCACAGTGAAACCCCGTCTCTACTAAAAAAAAAAAAAAAAAAAAAAAAAAAAAAAAAAAAAAATTAGCCGGGCGTGGTGGCGGGCGCCTGTAGTCCCAGCTACTCAGGAGGCTGAGGCAGGAGAATGGCGGGAACCCGGGGGGCGGAGCTTGCAGTGAGCCGAGATCGCGCCACTGCACTCCAGCCTGGGCAACAGCGTGAGACTCCGTCTCAAAAAAAAAAAAAAAAACTTAAATAAAATAAATTTAATATTTTTTGTGTAATAAAACAACTATGTCTTCAGAGTTATCACTATTAAATATAAAACAAACAAGTTTTTTTTTTTTTTCCTTGAGATGTAGTCTCTCTCTGTCACCCAGGCTGGAGTGCAGTGGTGCGATCTTGGCTCACTGCAAGCTCCGCCTCCCAGATTTATGCCATTCTCCTGCCTCAGCCTCCCGAGTAACTGGGGCTACAGCTGCTCACCACTACATCCAGCTAATTTTTTTTGTATTTTTTTTAGTAGAGACAGGGTTCCACAGTGTTAGCCAGTATGGTCTTGATCTCCTGACCTTGTGATCCACCTGCCTCAGCCTCCCAAAGTGCTGGGATTACAAGAGCGAGCCACCGTGCCTGGCCCCTATAACAACTCTTGATGTCTGAGTGGGTTCCCACACAGTCATCTGTTGTAAGACTTTCTGATTCCTTTTTTTCCTTTGGTCATTATGAATAGAGCTTCTGTACATAATTGCATGGTAGCTTTTGTTTGGAAATAATATCAAAGTAGCGGTCAAAATACTTACGAATATGATTTTTGGATTGTAAGGTGAGACTTGTTTAGCTTTGGGAAAAACTGCCCAACTAGTAATAGGGGAGGAAAAATAATTTTCTCTCTACCTTTACGGAATTCTTAGATGGGACCCTCTGTAACAAATTACAGATTAAAATGAGAAAAAAGTAGATGAGTTTAAAAACATGTATACCTTATGGATACATGGGAGATACTTAGGGAAAAATGAGTAAATCCCCAGTAGGTGGCTTTCAATTCAAGTGTAAATGCTATCTTCAACTTAAAGAAAGAAGATTTGAGGCTCAGTAGTGGGGACATAGCAAGCAAAAGCACAGTAGACAAGGGTAAGTTTTCTTATACAGACTTAACTCCATGCGTTCTCTGTTGATAAGACTCTTTTAATGATTTAGTTATCCTCTTCTTGGTTAGTGCTGAGAGAGAGAGAGAGAGAGAGAGATCTTTTAAATGGGGATTTCCTTTATAGATGTAAATTTTCCTTACACAAGGGTAACTTCTCTGTTTTCAGAACTTCCTTTTTTAGCATTTTTTCAAAGTAATCAGCTCAGAATAATTCTTATGCCAAAAGGGACATATTTTTGGGTGGCATATTCTGGTCTTACACACTGTCTTCTACCAGCAATGAAAAGAGTTCTTGTTTTTCCTTCAGCAATTTGTCATTTTTTTAGAGTTTAGCAGTTCTAACAGATACAGACCAACTGTGCTATCTCATTGTGGTTTTCAGTTATCTACTATGTTGAGCATCTTTTTGTATGTTTACTTACCATCTGTAGATCGTCTTTGGTGAGGTGTCCAGATCTGTGTGCATTTTTAATTGGGCTGTTTAACTTACTGTTTAGTTTTAAGAATTTTGTATGTATTTTGAATACAAATTCTTTCTCAGATCTGTATTTTGCAAATTTTTTTTTCAATATGTGGCTTGTCTTTTTGTTCCCTTAACAAGGTCTTTCCCAGAGTATAAACTTTAAATATTAATAAATCCACATTGTCATTTCTTCTGTGTATATAAACCTTTTGTGTCATTTGTTAAAATTCATTACCAAATCCAAAGGCACATAGCTTTTCTTCCATAGTTTCTTCTAGAAATTGTATAGTTTTGCATTTTTAGTATAAGGATGATTTTGAGTGATTATTTGTGTAAGTTGTAAAGTTTTCATCTACATGCATATCATTTCCTATGGTTTCCCATTAATCTTTCCCTCACTATTTTTGGGAAAGACACAGGATAGTGGGCTCTGTTAGAGCACATAGATAGCTAGACATGAACAGGAGGGGGAGCTCCTGGAATAGGGAAAGTCTGGGAAGGCTCACCTAGAGGGACCACCGAAAATTCACATATTAGTGGCATCTCTAATGCTGGAGTGGATGGGCACTTGTCAATTGTGGGTTGGAGGGAGAAGAGGTACCTATGCATAAAGAAACACCCTACAACTCCTCTTAAGATGCCCCAGTCATCATTCACTCTGCAGTAATAATGTCACAATACTGCTGGCTACATGCTGATAAGGACAAAGGGGACATTCTTAAAAGAAACCTGGCACCATAAGTACAGATTAGGGCAGAGAAGGACATTCAAAAGAGATAGGCACAGTAGATGCAAATGTGACTGCTGTCAGCCTGCCTGGGATGGCGGGAAGGAGCCTGGTGCCAGAGTGAGTTCGGATTGATCACCACACATGTGCCTCAACCAACAGTGAGGAGGTCCCACAAGCCTAAGTGGGGCAAGTTGGGGACCCAAGGCAGTAGCAGGAAATCCAGACAAATAAAACAGGTGGAGACTTGAGACAGAGGCAGGAATGTGAAGAAGTCCAAAATAAAATTCCCTGCACAGGACTCTTAGGCTGCTTTCCTGCACGATCAGCCTACTCCTTCCTATTTTTCTACAATAAGCTCTTCACACTGTATTTTTTTCAGTGAAGTTATCTGCCATCTTTGTACTGCCTCTTGGTGAAAATACTTCTTCCAAGTTAGACAAGAACCGGGACATCAGCTCTCCCCAGTAATAGCTCCGTTTCAGTTTGAATTTCCAGAACTGATGGCGCTTAATAACTGGTGCTCCAACGTTAAGTGGTGCAGAAGGTGGCCAGTAGGGGGCGCCAGCCATCACACCTGGAGCAAGAGGGCCCTGCATAGTCCCCATCTGCCTGCAGGTGTTGTGCTGCGACGACACTGCCAGCAAGAGGGCCCGGCAGTGTCCCCAGCTGCCAGCAGGGGGCGTACGACGACTACATTGTGAGCAAGTGGATCCTGCAGTGTACTTAGCTGCCAGCAGGTGGCGCACGGACACCACACTATGAGCAAGAGGACCCTGCAGCGTCCTGGTTGGCAGCAGGGGGCGTGCTGCCACCACACTGAGCAAGAGGATCCTGTAGTACCCCCAGCGGCCAGAAGGGGGCGTGCCCCCACTACAAGGCAAGCAAGAGGGCCCGGCAGTGTCCCCAGCTGCCAGCTGGGGAGCCAGCCGCCACTTCACTTGGAGCAAGAGGGCCGGGCAGTGTCCCTAGCTGCCAGCATCGGGAGTGCTGCCACTACACTGTGAGCAAGAGAGCCCTGCAACGTCCCCAACTGCCAGCAGGTGGCGTGCCATCACTATACTGCGAGCAAGAGGGCCCTGCAGTGCCCCGGCGCCAGCAGGGGGCGCTGGCCACCACTGCAAGAAAGAGGGCCCTGCAGTTGCTGTAGTCGCCAGCAAGGGGCGCACTGGCACAGCACTGTGAGTAAGGGGGCCCTGTAGTGCGCGGCTGCAAGCAGAGGTCACCGGAGCCCGGCTTTTCAGATTACTGATGTTTCGCCCGTCTCCGCCGCTCCCCTCGCAGCATGCGTCTCTGCGCCTGCGCCGCGACCCTCCCCCCACCCCCACACCGCGCAGGCGTGCGACTCTGCCCTTGCGCCGTGCTGGCCTGCGACTCTGCGCCGGCCTGCGCCGCGCCTGGCGCGCGACTCTGGGCCTGCGCCGCGCCAGCCTGCGACTCTGCGCCTGCGCCAGCCTGCGCCGCGCCTGGCGTGCGACTCTGTGCCTGCGCCTTGCCTGCCTCTGACTCTGCGCCTGCGTCGGCCTGCGCCCGCGCCTGGCGTGCGACTCTGCGCCAGCGCCGGTGCTGTACGTTTGTGAGGGCGGAGCTGAATTCTCCTCAGCCCAGACACTGAGAGCATCGCGAGGGCGGAGCTGTGTTCTCCTCTGCACAGACCTCGGGGGTACCATGAAGACAGAACAGCGTTCTACCCTGCCCAGACCCTGGCGTGGGGGCACCGCGAGGGCGGAGCTGCGTTGTGCTCAGCACAGACGTTGGCGGCACCGCCTCGCTTTGGGACAACTCGGGGCCGCATCCACAGTGAATAAAATACTTTCTGTTTCTAGCCCTGAATAACGAAGGTCAGAGACTACTTAGAATGGTTCAGTGTGGAAAACGGGAAACCGAAATCCCCTCTGAATCCTGCGCGCAGAGGTTCTCTCCACCCAAGGGTTAGGGTTAGGATTTTAGGGTTAGGGTTTTAGGGCTAGGGCGAGGGCGAGGGTGAGGGTGAGGGTTAGAGGGTTAGAGGTTAGGGGTTAGGGTCAGGGTCAGTTTCGGAGTCGGGGTCGGGTTAGGGGTTAGGGTTGGGGTTGGGTTAGGGTTAGGGTTTGGTTCCATGTTAGGATTAAGATTCGAGTTAGGGTTCGGGTTCTGTTTTGGGTTAGGTTTAGGGTTAGGGTTCGTGTTCGGGTTAGGGTTCAAGCCGTTCTCTTGCCTCAGCCTCCTGAGTAGCTGGGGTTATAGGCACCCACCACCATGCCCAGCTAATTTTTTTATTTTTGGTAGCGACAGGGTTTCACCATGTTTCCCAGGTTTCTCTCGAACTCCTGACATCAAGTAATCCACCTGCCTCCGCCTCCCAAAGTGCTGGGATTACAGGCATGAGCCACCGTGCCCAGCCTTCACTTTCTTCTCTGAGTCAGAGATCTCTAGCAAGATAGCCTTTTCACAACTTTTATTGCAACGGAAGTATTTCAGAACTTGTCAGGTTAAACTGTTAAGGGTATGTCTGTTTTTCTATGATACACTGAATTTAGGAATATATGACTCAGTAATGAAAGTTGATCTGGCATCACCCTTGGCATTTGAGTTCCTAGATGGAGAAGGGTCTGTTTTTCTGGCATGATCATGTCTTACAGGAATGCAGCACCCCAAGAGGACCCTAGCAATTGGAGAATTTTGTTTACATGACACTAAACCCCAAATAACCTTAAATTCTAAATAAAAGTTCCAAGGGTAATTTGTATAAGGGTCTTGTTTTTTGTTTTTTGTTTTGAGATGGAGTCTCACTCTGTCACCCAGGCTGAAGTGCTGTGGCATGATCTTGGCTCACTGCTACCTCCACCTCCCGAGTTCAAGTGATTCTCCTGCCTTAGCCTCCAAAGTAACTGAAATTACAGGTGCCTGCCACTATGCCCAGCTAATTTTTTGTATTTTTAGTAGAGACCGAGTTTCACCATGTTGGCCAGGTTGGTCTCAAACTCCTGACCTCGTGATTTGCCCGTCCCAGCCTCCCAAAGTGCTGGGATTACACGCGTGAGCCACTGTACCCAGCCAGTGCCTTGTTTTTAAAGAAAATAAATTATATGACAGGTTTGTTTCATATACATCTATATATATAAACTATACTCGTGAACATTTTACTCAACATTTAAAAATCTTTAAGACCTTTCAATACATAAATCTTACATAACAAAATCTAGCAAAAGTGTATAAAATCTAAACACATTTCTAAAAGAAAGGGTGAGGCTTTCAGGGTGGCTATGCTGTGTTGGATATGGGCAGTGTTCCATCTCTCTTGTGGTTCTGCTTATATGGCAGTTCCAGCTCACAAGAGCCCTCGGAGCCTGTCTGTTGGCCTGCATCCTGTGGCATTTGGCAAGTGAGATCTGTTTAATATAAGGTGTCCATAAAGCCAAGATTATGATATCTAAAAATAATCAACACTAATTCCCCAGAAATTTTGTCTTTTTTGACCAAGCCACTGGTGCAATGTGGAGTCACTGCATTATATGCAAAAAGAATAATGCCCTCACTCCAGAACTGACCCTTGGTGGTGACTCCCCCCTTTATTCTAGGAGATGTTAACATTAGCTATGGCAATGTAAAAACGGTGTTTCTGGACCTCCCGGGTTCACGCCATTCCCCTACCTCAGCCTCCCGAGTAGCTGGGACTACAGGCGCCCGCCACCTCGTCCGGCTGTTTTTTTTGTATTTTTTTAGTAGAGACGGGGTTTCACCGTGTTAGCCAGGATGGTCTCGATCTCCTGACCTCGTGATCCGCCCGTCTTGGCCTCCCAAAGTGCTAGGATTACAGGCTTGAGCCACCGCGACTGGCCTTGCTCATTTCTTTTATAATAACTAAGTCATATAAATTGAGCTCACAAAAATATTTATATTAATAAAATTATAATTTATCATTTGTAATGTTTGAGTTTTTCTTGTACATTTTTATATAGCAAGAAAAACAGTTTTTACTGTTAAAAATGGTTTTTAAAAAATCAGAGCAAGCCTAAACCCCTTCATTTTATAAATACAATAACCTGAGGCTCTTCATTGCTGGTGACTCACACAGGCACACACTCAGCATTGCTGGATGTCAGCTCAGGATCCAGAATGCATTTGAACAATTCATGCTAAATTAATAAATGCACTTTAATATAGGCCCATATTAATCCCAAAATAACTAAACCTGTGGAATTTGTAAAATAAGATGTTTATGAATGAGGACATGGCATTTTGACTTAGTTCTGATTCCCACCTTTCTGAAAGCAGAATCTACAGTCTATTTTCCCATTGCTAGATTTCAGAGGAGAGCCTGGTGTCACTTACAGCAGACATTGCAGATGCCTCAGCATTTCGGATGAAGACGGTAAAGACCTTCTTTGTTTCAAAAAAACCTTTGTTTTCCAGGGGAGAAAACACAGGTTGGATCTAAACTCAATCCTCCTATTGAAATATTTTAATGACACTGAAAGAGGTTGTTGCATTTGGCAGGTGCAGGTGGAGCTGTGCGGTCCTGCACTGAAGCCCTGCAGTCCTGGCTTCTCAGTGGAGCTAGAGGAGAATTATATTAATGTGTTTGCACTACTTGCTCAATTGTAAAGCATAACAAATATATTTAAGGCATGTTTTTAAAATGAGAATAAAATAGTTTAACAATGTTTATACACCTATTTTAGTTATTACATTCTCTAATCTATTTTTATCCTCACAACCATGGAAGCGCTCCACCATCTCCATTTCAGAAAGTAGACAGTAACTGAACAACACTATCTTCTTTTAAAAAACATTTATTTCATTAAGAAAGTTTATGGCTTATGTAATTAATACCTTTTTGTGGTCTGCATTCAATGGGTGTGGGCATCTGCACACTGTCGTGGGTCCACCATTGTGAAATCGCACACAGTGGTCTCACTGCCCTAAACAGCCAAGGCTCTCTGCCCATCCATCCTTTCCTCTCCCCAACCCCTGTCAACCACTGATCATTTTGCTATCTATGTAATTTTCCCTTTTCCAAAATGTCACATAATGCCCACAGCAATGAATGCGAGTTTCTTTTGCTCCACATCCTCACCAGCATTTGCTGTTTTTGGTCTTGTGGATTTTGGCCATTCTAATAGGTATGTAGTGGTATCTTACTGTCGTCTTAATTGGCAATTCCTAATAAGACATTATACAGAGCATCTTTTCATATACTTAATTTCCATCTGCATAAATGTTCAGCTTTTACCCATTTTTAATTGGGTTGTTTGTTTTCTTATTGAGTTTTAAGAGTTCTTTGCATATTTCAGATATGAATCCTTAGATATAGTTTGCAAATATTTTCTCACAGTCTCTGGTTTGTCTTTTTATTCTCTTAACAGTATCTTTCACAAAACTAAAGTTTTTTTATGTTAAAGTTCAAGTTCCCAATATTTTTCTTCGTGAATAATGCTTTTGGTGTTG
Source organism: Macaca nemestrina (assembly GCF_043159975.1). NCBI lineage: Eukaryota > Metazoa > Chordata > Mammalia > Primates > Cercopithecidae > Macaca > Macaca nemestrina. The sequence continues at coordinate 154,747,217 of NC_092132.1, forward strand.
TATCTAAAAGAATTACCAAATCCGAGGTTATCTAGAGTTTTTCCTTATGTTATCTTCTAGGAGTTTGAAAATTTTGCATTTCATATATTGATCTAATATCTACTTTGCATCAACTTTTGTAAAAGGTGTAAGGTCTGTTTATAGATTCTTTTTTTTTTTTTTTTTTGCACATGGATGTCCATTTGTTCCAGCATCATTTGTTAAAAAGACTCTCCTCTCTCCATTGAATTGCCTTTGCTCCTTTGTCAGAGATCAGCTGGCTGTATTTCAGTCTGTTTCTGGGCTCTTTGTTTTGTTTCACTGACGTATGTGTATATGTCTTCTGTTTTGCCTTCAGTTTAAAAAAATGTAATTGCTACCTCAATTTGCTTATGAATTCTCATTTGTAAACAGAAGAGCGTAAATTAATGCCTGAGTATATTTTAGGGTAGATGTTGCCTTGAATACAATGAGCAGAATGAGTTATAATTTTAAAGTGAATATAAAAATTTGACCATAGTGGTAACAGATTTGCGAACTAGTGATATCAATGACAGAGTCCATTGCAATATTGCTTCATCCTTTGGCTCAGCTCTGCTTCACACCAGGTAACTACCAATCCCTTTTGTGATTAGTTCAAGGATTTCTGTGGGGTGGAAAGTAGAAATACGATATCAGTGGAGGGAGAGAAGGCAGTTTCCCAGACTGGGAGCAGTCAGATCTCCAGTGGGTCCCAACACTGCTCTGTGGCAATATCTAGAGGGTGATGGAAACAGAGACAGGGTGCAAATGAGGTGGGTGCTGGCCCTAGGGTTCCCAGTGTTTCCTGGTTCCCATGGTCTATAAGACGTTTGAAATGAGACCTTCCGGGCTTTGGGGGGCCCCTGTGGAATTGGAAAATGAGGAAGTGAGCAGTGACAATCTAGACTGATTATTAGAGGTACGTCTCTCATTTTTCAGTAACCAAGGAGCCTTTGATTAGTAGTGAAATTGTGGCACTCCAACAATGGTGGAGTGGAATATCCTGCTACTCTGGAGGGGTGATGGCTCAGGGTCAAGACTGAACTAATTAGAAAAAGAAATGCACTCCAGGAATATCAAGTCCAAAACGAAGCTCTTCAAACCATCTGGGAAGAGAAAACAGCATGACAAGGAAAGGTATATTTGTCTGATCCCAGGAATCAATATAAACATCCATGATAACCCCACCTATTTTTTAAATATATGATTTGGATGAAACAAGAAAAAGAGACTGATTGTTGCTGAGTCCCTGCTGCAGTCCCGACACAGCTGGAGATGCCCTGCTCCCCTGCTCCCCTGCTCCCCTGCTCCCCTGCTCCCCCGCTCCCCCGCTCCCCCGCTCCCCCGCTCCCCCGCTCCCCCACTCTCCTGCTCTCCTGCTCTCCTGCTCTCTTTATTTTGTTGATGCTCATGAGGACCCTGATGTCTGAGGAAGAAGGTTCCCGTCCAGCTCTGCCCCTGGTGTGTCACGTGCCGGCCTTGTCAACGCACACGAGAACCTGACAGGGTGAGTGTTATAACCCCAATCATAGAAAAGGAAACGTCTCTAAAGTCTTTAGCATCTTGCCCGAGTTCGGACACTTAGCAGAGGCCTGAGTTTAGATGCAGCCCCGTCTTGCTCTTTGACAGCCTCAGCACCACGTGCCCTGGGTGACCCACGCAGAGTCACTGACAACCCTCTTGGTTGGCTCATGGCACAGCGTGGAGCGAAATGGCCCACTGACTTTTCCAGACACTTTGACAATTCGTGATATAGTTTATGTGGTCACTCCCCGTGAGTTCTATTGTTCAGTTTAATGGAATACCTAATTCTGTGTTTATTATGAATAAAGGGAGATTTCTTGTGGTTTTTAAGAATATGAAGGATATCTACTTTGTATACAAGTTGGAAGTTCCAATACTATAGGAAGCATAAGTGCAGGTTTTAATGATGGGTCTTTTATGAGACTGAATTCACATCAAACTGAATCAGTAACTCCGGCTGTATGAACAGGGTGAGACATTAAACATTTAATGAAAAGAATTCCTTTCTTAGGTTACAGCAAGGACTAAATATGTCTAATTATCATTCCCGCTAAGAAGATGTATTGTGATATTTGCAGTTAATCACTCATTCAGTTCCAAGGGTATTTATTAATTGTCTGCTCTGGGCATAACAACAATTGGAAGCAGTATGTTCACATGAAAAAAAACTTACCTGAGGCTCTAAGTCACAACTTTCCATGACCAGCACACATTTCTGATTTGAAATACATATCTAAAGCTTCAAATGCATAAATAGATATCCCAATCTAGAACTAAGTTAATAGTTGCTTAGAATTAATTGTTTAAATTATCCTGGGAACCAGAAAGATATGTCTACATGAAACAATAAAGGTTATATTAGAATTAATAAACTTTAGAAGACCATTTTAATCTTAATATATAAGCATACTACCTAGGCACACTGTTTAAATACATCTGCAACCTACTATTTTTAGATTTAGGTAAATCATTAATCCTTAAATTTGGAAGATTCCAGTGTTAGAGCTCTAGACTATGAAACTTGGAAGTTTTTCTAAAATTTTTGAGTTTTTATCCAGAAATACATATTTTCCTGGCACTGAGAACTGCAAGAAATTTCACTTGGAGTCTCCAAATAGTCAGCCATGTGTGATGTCAACATCAGTGTAATAGATACTATCATAAACATCCTGTGACTTTTATTTTTTTTTTATACTTTAAGTTCTGGGATACATGAGCAGAACGTGCAGGTTTGTTACACAGGTATACACGTGCCATGGTGGTTTGCTACACATGTCAACCTTTCATCTATGTTAGGTATTTCTTCTAATGCCATCGTTCCCCTAGGCCCCGACCCTGCAACAGGCCCCCGTGTGTGATGTTCCCCTCCCTGTGTCCATGTGTTCTCATTGTTCAACTCCCACTTATGAGTGAGAACATGCGGTGTTTGCTTTTCTGTTCCTGTGTTAGTTTGCCAAGAATGATGGTTTCCAGCTTCATCATGTCCCTGCAAAGGACATGAACTCATCCTTTTTTATGACTGCATAGTATTCCATGATGTATATGTGCCACATTTTCTTTATTCAGTCTATCATTGATGGGCATTTGGGTTGGTTCCCAGTCTTTGCTATTGTGAATAGTGCTGCAGTAAACATACGTGTGCATGTGTCTTTATAGTAGAATGATTTATAACCCTTTGGGTATATACCCAGTAATGGGATTGCTGGAGCAAATGGTATTTCTGGTTCTAGATCCTTGAGGAATTGCCACACTGTCTTCCACAATGGTTGAACTAATTTACAGTCTCACCAACAGTGTAAAAGTGTTCCTATTTCTCCACATCCTCTCCAGCATCTGTTGTTTCCTGACTTTTTAACGATCGCCATTCTAACTAACATGAGTTGGTATCTCATGGTGGTTTTGATTTGCATTTCTCTAATGACCAGTAATGATGAGCCTTTGTTCATATGTTTCTTGGCCACATAAATGTCTTCTTTTGAGAAGTGTCTGTTCATATCCTTCACCCACTTCTTGATGGTTTTTTTTTCTCCTTGTAAATTTGTTTAAGTTCCTTGTAGATTGTGGATATTAGCCCTTTGTCTGATGGATAGATTGCAAACATTTTCTCCCAATCTGTAGGTTGCCTGTTCACTCTGATGAGAGTTTCTTTTGCTGTGCACAAGCTCTTTCGTTTAATTAGATCCCATTTGTAAATTTTGGCTTTTGTTGTCGTTGCTTTTGGCGTTTTAGTCATGAAGTCTTTGGCCGTGCCTATGTCCTGAATGATATTGCCTAGGTTTTCTTCTAGGGTTTTTATGGTTTTAGGTCTTATGTTTAAGTCTTTAATCCATCTTGAGTTAATTTTTGTATAAGGTGTAAGGAAGGGGTCTAGTTTCAGTTTTCTGCATATGGCTAGCCAGTTTTCCCAACACCATTTATTAAATAGGAAATCCTTTCCCCATTGCTTGTTTTTGTCAGGGTAGTCAGGCATCCTAAACTTTAAAATTTAAGAACTTACATTTTTTTTTAAAGTAACTGGCAACTGACAATCATTTAAAAATCCATAACCTAAAAAAATAATAATTCCTCCTAAGTTTTCAACCAAGAGAAGTGAAAATCTGTTGACACAAAAGTCTGAATATAAGTATTCATAACAACTTTCTTCTTAATAGCCAAATATTTTTAAAATAGTCTATCACTGAAGAGTAGATAAGCTGTAATATATTCCTACAACGGTTACTGCCCAACATAAGAATGACATATACACTGGAAATCACATGGACGTATCTCAAAGGCATTAGAATACCTGAAAGAAACTAGGTATAAGAGAATATTCTATATGATTCCATTTATATCAAATACTTCTTTTTTGAGATAACATCTCACTCTGTCACCAAGGCTGGAGTGCAGTGATATGATCACAGATCACCGCAGCCTTGACTTCCCAGGCTCAGGTGATTCTTCAGCCTCCTGAGTATCTGGGACCAAAGGGGTTGGGACCAAAGGGGTGTGCCACCACACCTGGCTAATTTGTGTGTGTGTGTGTGTGTGTGTGTGTGTGTGTGTGTGTGTGTGTGTGTTTTAAGAGATGGGGTTTTGCCATGTTGCCCAGGCTGGTCTCAAGTTCCTGGGCTCAAGTGATCCCCACTTCTCAATCTAGTGCTAGGATTACAGACCTGAGTCATTGCATGTGGCCTGTATCATATTCTAAGACAAACAAAACTAGAGTGAAAGAAAGCAACTGCCGGAAGCTGTGGTGTGGGGCAGGGGTCACTGACTACAGCAGCATGCAAGAGAATTTTGGGGGTAATGAAATGTATTTTAATGGTACTGTTGTGTACATGACTATATGTATATTTGTCAAAATGCATTGATTTGTACACTTAAAATTACTAAATTTTGTTATATGTAAATTAAACTCAATGAGATAATAAAAAATAAACTTTTGATCCTGAAAAAATACCTACCTACATACAAACTACCTCTGAAACAAACTACTTTTTCAGAATTTCTAATTTAAATATTCAGAAATATGAATGATGATGATGAATTTTAACAAGGCTTACATAATTCAATTCTGTTTTGGATCATGTCTGAGAGGCATATTAGCTGCTGTACTTATTTGGATTTCCTTACCTCCTTTGCATATGAAAAAATAAGAGGTTGAGACAGAAACAAGATATGTAATTTATGTACAATGAAACTTTCTACTGCCCAGGAGATGAGGCTTTCTATTGTCCAATGAATTGTGCCTGGCAGCACAATTCACTGCTTCACAATTCATCGTTCTTTTTACCCTCAGAGCATCCTTGAAATGATTGACTCAACCATGAGAGAAACACTGTAAATATTCTCAGATGCAAACTCACAGTACCAGCGTCACAGAACACCTGCAGGTGCAAGTAACTAAAAATCCAGCTCAATTTTACTTTAAATACAAGGGAATTTATTGACTCAGGTGGGTAGTTCAGAAGGAGGCCAGGCTTCAGGGTGAATCTGAGCACAGAAGCTCATGGATGCTACCAGGACTCAGTCTCTTCCCAATTTTCTGCTCTGCCTTCAGTGAAGCCAGAATAATTCTGCATGTGGCAAAATCTCCAGGAACAATTTCTGAGGTTGCATTCTTCACCAAAGAGGGAGCATGAACAAGCACACTCTTGTTCCTAACAACCTAGCGCAACTTGTATTTGACTCTAATTGGAACAACTCAGACCCCGCCCATCCCAAAGTCCATTAGGGGGACCAAGGGAGTGCTGTGTGGCACCTGGCATGAGCCTCAGTTATACACTCACTTTGGAACCAGTAACTGTGACACAGGGTGAGACAGTGCTGGTTAAGTCAACCGGGACCCACCCCACGTTTCAAACCACGTGACTGAATAATTCAGGGCTCTGTTAGGAAGGAGAAAGGGGGATGCTTCTTAAATAGCACCCACCACTCAACTACAATTTAATTTGACAGGAACCCGGAGGCCCTGCCATAGAAATCTCTCACAGTTGCTTGGAATGAGAGCACTCAATACAAAAATCCTATGGTAGCAACCCTATGGCCTCAAGGGCGCCACGCAGTTGGTGTGGAGGGTGGGGCAAGGAGGGTGGGGAAGGGCTCAGGGTCTTCTGAAGATGAAGCCAAAGAACAGATGGCACTGACTTAGCAGAGTGGAAAATGTTTAACCCCAAGAGATTCCTACAGAGGCAGCTAAGCCACACCACAGACTCCTAGAAGGGCTTGTGTTAGGGTTCCCAAGTATCTAGGTAAGCTGAGGAGATGGTGAGGCAGACACAGAGGGTCGGTTCAAAGCACATTGGGAAGACTGATCCCAAGACCCCTCAGTCCACACTGGCAGTCAAATGCTCCTCCCTGACATCAGAAAAAGAAACAATTTATTTTCTTCAGATACTGAAACAGAACTTTTCTAAGCTCCAGGACACTGGATAATGCTGCTTATGCAAAGACAGTATTTAGTGAAAGCCAATTTACTGAGCAGGGAGATCAGCGGATTCTTTCTCCCTCTTGGCTCCCAGAATGCTGGGATCAGCTTGTAGTCTTAGGAGATTGGCGACCTCTTTTTGGAGAGGATCTGCAGATACCAACATTTTCAGGGTTTCCTCAGGTCCAGGAGTGCCAGGCTCCTGTGGACTCTTCCTTTGGGGAAGCAAAAGAAGACTCCATCTGTACACACAGAATGCATTACTTATATTTTCTTATTTTCTGTTTTCTTGACGCTCTAGCATCTAGTGTATACTGGGAAAAGATTGTCTTTCCCAGGACCAGCCAATTAAACTACCAATTCAGAACCCATACTCCTAACCACCTACTTTATCTAGCTCTGATACTGTAGGAGACAATACCGCCCTTCCTTAATCACCACAGGGTGAGGTACTAGACAACTAGAAATGGCCCCTATGCCCCAGAGCCTGCTGAAGCTATTAACGCTGGGCAGCCTAAGCCTGCCTGCCCTACCTGCCCTTGCTGTCCCACAGAGACTACAGCAGAGGATCCTGCCCGTGCCTTCCCCTCTCCTGCCTCTGCCTGGGGCGTCCCTGTGCCTCCTATTTCTAGGGATCTATGAGTTTGAATGGGACAGTCACTTCCATGTCTGCAGGTCTTAACATCCCTGGTTAAAACAAATTCTGAGTACATTTTAAAACATAAGGCTTCCAATGGAATCTTTAAAACCCTTATATGGACAATTTTAAACATATATGTAAATAAACATGAATATAACCAACCCCTGTATATCTATAACCCTTCAGAACAACAAGAAACACATGGGCAATTCTTTTGTATTATGGCTAAAAGGTAGCCATGGACACGAAATGAAGACAGGAAGTCTTTGGAATAAGTGATCCCATCACAATGAATCAATTTTCCATTGGAACATATTTTTACAAAGTCACTGTTTTGAAAATATTTAGCCATGAATTGAAACAGAGTCTGTAAGGTTTTTTTTCCCGGTCTAAGGCGAACAGCATTTTAGAGAATGAACCAGGACACAACTACAGCACAAGAAAAAAGTATGATAATTAAGTTTACACATATGTGTGACTACTCTAACAGAAAACATGTAAAGAGCATTTGATTTATATATCAATCTGTACTGTTTAATTTTTTGTGTCATAAATGCTCTTATTTAAAAAAACAGGACTAGTTAACAGTGTCAATTACTAGTCATTCGTGGTATAAATAATTAAACAAAGAAGTATTCAAAAATTATAACTGTTTTCAATAAAGTTTTATTTTACATCATTTTTTTTACTTACTCAGAAATTGCCCCCCCAAAAATGCAGAGATTTCCCATGTAGCTGCAACCTAGTTTCATCTCTTATTAACATATTCTATCAGTGTGTCTCACATGGCTTATTAATATCTTACATAATTTGTCATAGTTAATGAACCAATACTGATAGACTATTATTAACTAAAGTTCATATTTCATTTGGATGCCCTTGGTTCTGTCTTACTCTGACCCAGGCTCCCATCCAGGATCACGCATGACATGTGGTCATCACGTCCCTGTGGGCTCTTCCTGGCTGTGACAGTGTGTCAGGCTTTCCATGTCATGATGACCTTGATAGTACTGAGGAGGATTGGTCAGGAATTTTGTAGAATGTCCCCCATTGTCACTGCATGTTCTCAAGGTGAACTGTCACCTTTTATGTTCACTTGAATCATTTGGAAGAGCTACTGTTTGTCAGGTTTCTCCACTGTGAAGTTATTTTTCCTCCTTGCCCATACTGCATGTGTTCTTTTGGAGCAAGTCACTGTGCAGAGCCCACACTTACGGAGTGAGGAGTTGGCTCCACATTATTGATGGCTGAGTGTCTACATCAATTACTTGGAATTCTTTTGCAAAGGAGATTTCTATGCAACTCTGTTTTCTTATTCACCTGTGTATACAAATACAGACACCTAGATAATTACTTTCAGCTTTAATTATTATTCAACACTAAAATTCATTCCTGTGTTGGCCATCAGTAGCTGTTTTTATTGGCTATTATTTTTCTTTGATATATTTTAATTTTTTTTAGTACTTACTTTCTGATACTTCAAGATTATCCCGACTCCTATATTTACTGTCCCAGTTCTAGTATCAGACATTTCTTCAAAGAGCCTCATTCCTTTCAGAATGGTAGGAAAACTTACATCTGGCTGCCGAATGAGCACATGGTTGAATGAGCACTTGTTCCTCATTAGCAATGCTAGGAAGTATATGTGTGTGTGTAACCTACCTATACACACCTAATTATAAAGTTTTCTATGTAGAACTGTGTGTATCTATATTAAACTAAACATAAGTTTACGTTCAATAGCACATGAATCATTCTAGCCTTCTCCCCTTGCTAATTTGTAACCTCCCACTTCAACAGTGAGAAACCTGGTTACTACCATCTGCGACTTATGTAAGTCATTGTTTTATTCCAGATACAGATACTGTGGTTTTACAATTGTTCACAATTGCTTCTGTTGGAAAGAATTTTATAAAATAGAATCCAGTGATGAAGTATAGTTTGTTTGCCTTCAGCATACGGATTCTATTAATTTTCAAAGTGACTTAGGTCAACACCATTTTCCCTACACCTTCAGTGAGTTTTTTCCTACATTTGTGTCTTAGTCTGTTTTGTGCTTCTGTAACAGAATACCTGAGGCTGGGTAATTTATAAATAAAAAAGGTCCTTTTGGCTCACAATACTGGTGGCTGGAATGTCTGAGATTGGGCAGTTGCATCTGGTGGAGTCTCAGTCTTTTTCACCTCATGGTGGAAAGTGGAAGGGGAGCAAGGGGTGCACCAGAGATCACATAGCAAGAACGAAAGCAAGAGGGAAGCCAAGGAACCCAGACTCTTGTTAACTACCTACTCCTGCAGGAATTAATCCATTCCTGTGAGAGCAGAACTCGCTCATCCCCATGGAGAACATTAATCTATTCATGAGGGATCCGTCCCCATGACCCAAACACCTTCCACTAGGCCCCACTGCCCCACACCGCCACATTGGGGGTCAAATTTCAACACGAGTTTTTGCAGGGACAAACCACATCCAAACCACAGTAATTTGTAGCATAGTTAAATTATTTTTCACATGATGTATTCTGTCCTGGGATACTCCACATCCTGAGTAATTTTGTTTAATTTGAATAGAGTTTGATTTACCCATTTGGTTGTAAAATTCTGCGTATTTTGACCAGTGCATTGTGGTAGGTATCCCACTATTAAAGTATCATATGAAATGCTTGAAACCCCCACCCCATGGAGCCAATGGTTTCCCATCTGTGTAGTTTGCTTTCTGCAGTGCCTCATTAAATGAGGTCACACTGTGTGTATTCTCCTCAGACTGTCTTCTTCCACTTAGCAATGTGCATACAAGATTCACTCATGTCTTTGTGTGAGTTGATAGCTTGTTCCTTTCTATGGCTAAATAGTATTCCATTGCATGAATGTACCACAGTTTGGTTATGCATTTTGGGGAGCAAAACCTACCTCTTCTAACTTTGTTCCAGGGTTGGAGACCTTCAAATTAACTGACAATAGATATATTAGTAGGAGAGACAATACTTGGCTTCTTATTCCACAAGTATCATTGTGGGACAAAATTCATCAGATGGCAGGATCCAGTTTACAAAGAGGTAAAAATAGCCCCAAAACAAGAAACAAGACTAGAATCTGATAACCCACAATAACTATAGCTTTCCTTAAAAAAAAAAAAAAATTTTTCAAGACAGGGTCTGGCTCTGTCACCCAGGCTGGAGTGCAAAGGTGCAACAATCTCGGCTCACTGTAACCTCTACCTCCTTGGTGCAAGTGATCCTCCCTCCTCAGCCTCCTGATTAGCTGGGACTACAGGCACATATCATCGTGCCCATCTAATTTTTATATTTTTGGTAGAGACGGGGTTTCCAACACGTTGCCTCGGCTGATCTAGAACTCCTGGCCTCCCAAAGTGCTGGAATTATAGGCATGTGCCACCATGCCCGGCCAAGTTATAGTTTTCCATTGAAACATAAAATTATTCTCTGTAGTAACCATCATTTTTGACCATAATCAAAGTAAGACTATTCTTGTTTTAAATTCAAGTATAGTTTTGTTAGATTTTGCTTGATTATTTACGTAAGTGCAGCAAGAACAGGAGATGAGCACATAGGTGCTTTAAAGTTTCTTTGCTGGAAGTTTTCATACAGAATCTCAGATTTGACTTTTAAAGGCCTCATTCAGGCTAAAAGCCAAGCTAAGAACATACTATCAAATTTCAGCTGCAGTCCTTATAGCTTTGTGTGAATTCCTCTCTTCTTGAGTCCCCCCAAATATCCCTAAATTCCTGGGCCTACCAGGAAATGACCTTCTTTACTAACCTGTAACGCTGTGATCCCTGTAATGTAAGTATCAGGCTGACTTTTCTCAGAGTGCTGTTGGGAATGAAGTTTTTGGTGTTCTAAAAAAAAAAAAAAAAAAAAGAATTAACATGGGAACAAATAATCTCTTAGCAAGGCGAGCTTTACTTTCTGCAGAAAGGGTGCTACTCAATAGCTGTCCAGCCACAAGAGCACACCGAACAAAGGAGACAGAGTTACTTATAACCTGATGTGTCTACCCTACTGCTGTGTCCAGTTACCATTGGCTGGAATAGGACCTCACATTTTACACTTTACCCAATTGGCTATTAGTTTAAAACTTTCTCAATTAGGTAAGGGGAATAGAACAAAGAAAGAAAAGGAAGTTGCCAGGGATAGTTAAGGAAGCATCTCCAAATAAGGAATGGCATACACTATGGGCTGGGGCTTGTCTAGTTCTGTCCAGGCATGCCGGAGCAAGCTAGGACAACTGATTTGGAACACACACACACACACACACACACACACACACACACAGTGGATAGCAATCTTATAGTAAGAAATTGTGACTTTTTACAATCTTTGAAGAAGAACTTTCCCATTTCTCACAGTGTTTTGTAAGCATTGTCTCCATAATAGTCAACCTTACTTCCTTAAAATTGCTGGTCGTAACTGATCTTAGGTACACTTCTAAAATATGATGTTCCAGTAAAAATCTTGATAATATAACCAAATTTTCCAATTATGTCCTGTTATAAGGTGAACAGATTCTTACTGGACTTTTGCTAATAACTATATCATCATGAAAAAAAGAGTATTCAGTAAGAATTTCAAAATTCTGGAGAGATTAGGCAGGGAAAAAAATGTAAACGCTTCATTTCTGTTTACAAAAGTATAATCTACCAAATTGTTGTAAGTTACAGTTAAATTAAGAGAAAGAGATTTCTTAAATTCAGAAACTAGAATATTAAAGAACTAGCAATGCTCTAAAAAGCTATAAAATTATAATCAATTTTCATCAGTTCATTCAGTGCCACGTAATCAATTCCAGTCTTGCTGGATCTTGGGTTAGCAGTCTCATGACCCCATCAATTTCTCCACCAGGCTTCTGGAGATCTTCACTGAGTCAAGTGTATCGTCTTAAAGTTATTTAAGCAATATCATCAGAAGTCTTTAACCAGAGTACCTGTCATACTCTTTTCCATGAGTCTCAGAGGGAGTCCTGTATTGGAGATGAACATTCTGACCTGTAGCTGATCGCAGGAGCTTTCAGGAAAGCATCAGGGAGAAATAATATCTAAATGACAAAGAGTATGAAATGTCTGTGATTATACCACAGTTGACAAGGATATTTGATTTTTTCTGTGGCACACAACATTTATTTATTTATTTATTTAGAAACAGAGTCTCGCTCTGTCACCCAGGCTTGAGTACAATGGCGTGATCTCAGCACACTGCAAGCTCCGCCTCCCAGGTTCACGCCATTCTCCTCCCTCAGCCTCCCGAGTAGCTGTGACTACAGGTGTCTGCCACCACGCCCAGCTAATTTTTTGTATTTTTAGTAGAGATGGGGTTTCACCGTGTTAGCGAGGATGGTCTTGATCTCCTGACCTTGTGATCCACCCACCTCGGCCTCCCAAAGTGCTGGGATTACAGGCATAAGCCACTGCACCCGGCACAACATTTAAAATAATAATTGGAATTATGACTCATAACTCTATACTGGCACATAGCATGGATAAGGAGGACATTGACAAATTTCCAGGAATTTTATATAATTTCTGAAAACAACATTTTACTGATACAAATATAACACAGGGAAGGTTAGATATCTCTTTTTATTTGTATTTTTTGTAAGGTTTTCCTTATAAAAAATACATCCTACTTTACTTGTGAATCATGCCCTACTTTTCTTGCATGCTTTGCATAGAGTTGTTTCTAGTTATTCTATTGCTTCTAGTAGTTTTATTTACACATATTGATTATAATTTTAATACTTAGTAATCTTTTATTTTCCAGAGAAAACTAACAAGTAAACAGTTATAAACTGTCATATATTAGCATTCCATAGTAGGTTAGAAAATGTATGAGTATACCATCTCCCAACATCTACATCTCCCAACATCTACAACATCTTCATATACCATCTCCCAACATCTACATGAATAGTTTCCTCATCGTACAATTTCTCATTGTGGTAGACAAAAACATGTTTATTAATGGTCCAAAATATCTTTAGTCTCTCTGTAAAAATAAGAAGCAAAAATTATATAAACTTGAATTATTTATGTTCAGTAAGTAATGTTTTAGTATTGTATCTTATTTATAAATGGTCTAGATATTTAATGCAAATCTTTTACTTAGCTTAACTTTAAGGTTAAAAATTACCAAAAGTATTTTGGAAACTACTATTAAGCAGATTTACAATAAACAAATTATTTTTGAAATAATGTTTTTCGCTTTTCACAAGATGGCACCGAAAGTGAAGAAGGAAGTTCCTGCCCCTCCTAAAGCCAAAGCCAAAGCCAAAGCTTTAAAGGCCAAGAAGGCAGTGTTGAAAGGTGTCCACAGCAACATACAGAAAAGAAGATCCACATGTCATTCACCTTGAGGTGGCCCAAGACACTGCGACTCCGGAGGCAGCCCACATATCCTCGGAAGATCACCCCCAGGAGAAACAAGCTTGACCACTATGCTATCATCAAGTTTCCACTGACCACTGAGTCGGCCATGAAGAAGATAGAAGAAAACAACATACTTGTGTTCATTGTGGATGTTAAGCCAGCAAGCACCAGATTAAACAGTCTGTGAAGAAGCTCTGGGACATGGATGTGGCCACAGTCAACATCCTGATTCGACCTGATAAAGAGAAGAAGGCATATGTTCGACTCGCTCCTGATTATGATGCTTTGGATGTTGCAACAAAATTGGGATCATCTAAACCGAGTCCAACTGACTAACTCTAAATATATGTATATCTTTTCACCATAAAAAAGAAATAATGTTTTTCATAAGAATGACAACTTAATTAGAATCAAATTTAAAAGCTTTAAGATTTTACGTTTCTAGTAAGTATAATATTAGCTTATTTGAGTAGAACTCAAGCAGAATAGGAATTTATGTTTGTTTTATATTCGATAGTGGTAACTTTGAAGACATAGTTGTTTTATTACACCAAAAATATTATATTAACCTTATTTAACTAAGTTTTATCCAAATCGTGTTAACTTAAAAAACATTTGACCAGTTCCTATATTTCTAGGAGTTTGGTGAATATTTATTTATAAATGCTTATGTTTTTCCAAGCCAAGTTAGAATAGAACACTTTTAAAGAATTTTATAAATGAATTTTGCAACGCTAACCTGAGTTAAGAAAATATCACATATACATAACACACATTAATAGACATACAAACACAAATAGAGATTTCATAGCTTTCATCCTGAAATTTCAGCCATGAATCAGGCATAAATATTCTGATGGTTAATTTTAGACATCTACTTGATTGGATTAAGAGACACACAGCTGGTAAAACACAATTTCTGGGCATATGTGTGAGGGTATTTCTGGAAGACACTGAGATAACCCTGACCCAATGTAGATGGGCACAGATATGGTTTTGCTGTGTCCCCACTCAGATCTCATCTTGAATTGTAGTTCTTATAATTCCTACATGTCGTGGGAGGGACCCAGTTGGAGGTGATTGAATCATGGTGGTGGTTACTGCCATGCTGTTCTCATGATAGTGAGTGAGTTCTCATGATCTGATGTTTTTATAAGGAGCTTTTCCCATTTGGCTCAGCACTTCTCCTTGTTGCTGCCATGTGAAGAAGGACGTCTTTGCTTCCCCTTCCACCATGGTTGTGAGGCCCCTCCAGCCATGTGGAACTGTCAGCGCATTAAACCTCTTTGTTCTTTATAAATTGCTCAGACTCGGGTATTTCTTCATAGCAGTGTATAAATGGATGAATACAGGCACCATCCAATTGGTTGAGAACACAGATAGAACGAAAAGGAAGAGGAAAGGGGAATTATCTCCTTCTGAAATGGAAACATCCTTCTTCTCCTGCCCTTGACATCAGAACTTTAGGGTCTCAGGCCTTTGGCCTCAGAATGAGAGTTACACCATTGGCTTCCCTCATTCTGAGTCCTTTTGACCTGGACTGAGCCATGCTACGCTTTCCTAGTTCTCCAACTTGGCGATAGGCTATCGTGGAACTTCTCAGCCTCCATAATTATGTGAACCAATTCCCCTAATGAGTCTTCTCTCATCTATCTATCTACATATATCACATTGATTCTGCCTTTCGGGAGAACCCTGACTAATGTGATTACAATAATACAAAATTTACTAGTTTATACAGAAGACTTGGTTTTTGTCTTTGCCCCATTTTTTATTTGTATTATAACTGTGTTTCTGGAAAATGGAACAAGTTTTTACCTTCTTCATATGAGGGCTAACGCTTTTTTCTCGCTAATAATTTTGGAGATATGTAAGATTTTCTTTTGTTTTGACATACAATCTTACAGAGGCTGAGAAATAATTTTTTTTTCTGTTTTATTTTTCAGCCCCAGGTGTTTGCTTTTGCAGATTCTTGAGCATGTTGAGAGCCTCCAAGGCATGGAGCAGGGTGCCTAAAGTTTCAGTGATTGTAGGGAGTTGAGAGACTCAAATGGGAAGGGAAAGATCTAAAAGGAGGCAGTTTGGAAGATAAAAATTTTCTCAAAGGAGCCATTAAAGTTCTAAATAATTCTTATTCTTAGTAAAGTCATGCAAACAGGAAAGGAAGTAGAATTAGCTCCATATTGGTGGAACACATAGTCAGCAGAGGTTTGAGAAGGGAGAATTTAGTCAACTGAGAAGTTCCCATGAAAAGAGCAAGATCAAGATCACAGAGACACCATGAAACAAAAAGCCAGGATTAACTTCCAACCCAAGAGGAGAACACAGAGGCCTCAAAACCAAAGCTAGGATAAGAAACTTGTATCCCAAGAGTTACCTTCCAGACAAAGACGCCTGAGATTCCAACCCAGCTTCACAGAGTACTCACTCAAAATGTTACTGAAACTGTAGGCTTTTCAATGACTTAGCCATGCATGCAAAAGGCATTCCTTAAGGTGGTACAGAAGATGGAGCCCCCCTATCCAAAGATAGCCAAGGAGAAAGAAAGACCCCTGTTGGCAGAGCCAGTGGGCAAAGGCAACAGAAAAGGAGACAAGAATCCTAATGGGATGAGATTCTTTCAGATTAAGGATCATACAAACTCCTCAGAATTGGCAGGTTGACAGCCATAAATGGGCTACCAACATTTCTACTCATTGGATTACAAGTTCTTCAGCATCCAAAATGATTAACAAAATGACAATTTCATAAATTTGGAAAGGAGACATTTCTTATTTTTATGGTTTTTTTTTTTTGTTTGTTTGTTTTTTTTTTAGAGTTTCACTCTTGTTACCGAGGCTGGAGTGCAATGGTGCGATCTCGGCTCACTGCAACCTCCACCTTCCGGGTTCAAGCGATTCTCCTGCCTCAGCCTCCCAATTAGCTGGGATTACAGATGCCCACCACCAAGCCTGACTAATTTTTTGTATTTTTAGTAGAGACAGGGTTTCATCATGTTGGCCAGGCTGGTCTCAAACGCCTGACCTCAGGTGATCCACCTGCCTTGGCCTCCCAAAGTGCTGGGATCACAGGCATGAGCCACCACACCCAATGAGAGATTTATTTCCTATAAAGAGTTGCAGCCTGCAGGATTGTCCTTCTCACAGACTGGGAAGCATAGCCTCCAGCCAGAAGCCAGAAACAGATGCTTCAAGGGAGATGTAAAGGAAATAGTAATTTATGCTGAGTGGAATTGGCAAAAACATATATTTAATAAACTCTAGGAGGAGTCATGAATATTTATGAAAGGAGAAATGCATGCTTGTGCAATTGAGTTTCTTGCTTCTTCATGGGTCCCATGTACAAAAGATGGCAGTGTTAGCACGATCCCAGGGTAGAGTTTTCAGCCCTCTGACATTAAAAGGTGAAGCAGAGGACATGAAAACTTGCTCTGTGCATCCTCTGTACACAGGCCAGAACCTCTCCATCATGGGTGGTCTCTTATTAGGCAGGAAAGGAGAGGTTGATATCAGTGGTGGCACCTTTGAAAGGGCTGGTTTCTGTTTAATCCTTAGGGAAGAAAGCCTCATCATGGTTAGCAAACGAGGGGGAATAACGCGGTGTATCTGACCCCCATCATCCCATCCTGGACAAGCTGAGAACTCAGTTTTGAAAGTTACTCTGGGGTTCCGTCAGCCAAGAGTTGGTCTGTTCAGTCAGTTGAGAGCTTAGGATTTCATTTTCATTTACCAATGCTAATGGGAAAGAGTACACTGTCTTCATGGCAGCTGAATTTGCAAGAAACTCCTTGGATGGAGTTAATGGCAGCTGTATTTTTCTGGGAGCTCTGCTTTAATTGGATAAAGTAAGTTCTGGTAAGATTTCTTCCTTTATCTTCAGTATCTCAAATGTTTTCATTTAAATAATCTTTATAAGAACTCTTGATGTCTGAGTGGATTCCCACACAGTCATCTACTATAAGATTTTCTGATTCTTTTTTTTGTTTGGTCATTATGAATAGAGCTTCTGTAAATAACTGCATGGTAGCTTTTATTTAGAAATAACATCAAAGTAGTTGTCAAAATACTTAGGAATGTGATTTTTGGATTGTAAGGTGAGAGTTGTTTAGCTTTGGAAAAAACTGCCCAACTTGTAATAGGGGAGGACAAATAATTTTCTGTGTTTTTGGAATTCTTAGATAGGACCCTCTGTAACAAACAACAGATTAAAATGAGAAAAACAGAAAAGTTTTAAAAACATGTATACCTTATTGATAAGACTCTTTAGTGATTTAGTTACCTTTCTCTTCTTGGTGCTGAGAGAGAGAGGTAGCTTTTAAATGGGGATTTCCTTTATAGATGTAAATTTTCCTTACACAAGGGTAACTTCTACTCTGTTTTCAGAACTTCCTTTGTTGGCTTTTTTTTTTTTTTCAAAATAATCAGCTTGGAATAATTCTTAAGCCAAAGGGACATATTTTTGGGTGGCATATTCTGGTTTCCTGCCATTATATTTTAGGGTGGCATATTTTGGTCTTATACACAGTGTCCCACCAGCAATGAAAAGAGTTCTTGTTTTTCCTCCAGCAATTTGTCATTTTTTAAAGAGTTTAGCAGTTGTAAGAGGTATAGACCAGCTGTGCTATCTCATTGTGGTTTTCAGTTATGTACTATGTTGAGCATCTTTTGGTATGTTTACTTGCCTTCTGTAGATCATCTTTGGTGAGGTGTTCGTTCAGATCTGTGTGCATTTTTAATTGGGCTGTTTAACTTATTGTTCAGTTTTAAGAATTTTGTATGTATTTTGAATACAAAGTCTTTCTCAGATCTGTATTTTGCAAATATTTTCTTTCAATATGTGACATGTCTTTTTGTTCCCTTCACAAGGTATTTTCCAGAGTATAAACTTTAAATATTTATAAATATTAAGAAATTCACATTGTCATTTCTTCTGGGTATATCAACCTTTTTTGCCATTTGTTAAAATTCATTACCAAACCCAAAGGCACATAGCTTTTCTTCTATAGTTTCTTCTAGAAATTGTATAGTCTTGCATTTTTAGTGTAAGGATGATTTTGAGTGATTATTTGTGTAAGTTGTAAAGTTTTCATCTACATGTATATCATTTGCTATGGTTTCCAATTCATTGTTCCCTCACTATTTTTGGGAAAGACACAGGATAGTGGGCTCTGTTAGAGTAGATAGACAGCTAGACATGAACAGGAGGTTGAGCTCCTGGAAAAGGGAAAGTCTGGGAAGGCTCACCTGGAGGGACCACCAAAAATTCACATATTAGTAGCATCTCTAATGCTGCAGTGGATGGGCACTTGTCAATTGCGGGTAGGAGGGAGAAGAGGTACCTATGCAGAAAGAAACACCTTACAACTCCTCTTAAGATGCCCCAGTCATCATTCACTCTGCAGTAAAAATGTCACAATATTGCTAGCTACATGCTGATAAGGACAAAGGGGACATTCACCCCCAGCGATGGGGCTCCCAGAAGCCAGGAGTGCGGGCCGGGGGTGGCAGCTGGGAGCCCGATCGCGGGGGGTGCCTGCATCCCCAGCGACGGGGCTCCCAGAAGCCAGGGGGGCGGGCCGGGGGTGGCGGCTGGGAGCCCGATCGCGGGGGATACCTGCACCCCTGGCAATGGGGCTCCCAGAAGCCGGGGGGGCGGGCTGGGGGTGGCTGCTGGGAACCTGATCTGGATATTTGGAAGAGTATCACAAGGGGTTGTACAGTGTCTGTGATACTGAGATTAATATCAGTCTCTCGGCCTTGGAATATTGAGAAGGATGAAACAGGGTGAATGTCCACCCTGTGCCACATTGCGAGTAATATCAGCCTGTCCCCTCCATGGATATTAGGAACAATATCCCAGACTGGGTGTACGCCTCCTGCTGTACAGAGTGCAATATCATCCTCTCCCTCCCAGGATAGTAATTACAATATCACTGGGCGGGAGCACACAGCCTGCGAATTATTATCATCCTCTACCCCTCCGCATACTAGGAACACTATCTCAGAAGAGCTGTACCCTCAGTGCCATATTCGGACTAATAGCATAGGCTTCTTCCGGGAATATTAGGAGCAATATTACCGGGTAGCTATCCATTCATTGCTATGTTTGGAGTC
This sequence comes from Macaca nemestrina, assembly GCF_043159975.1. Taxonomy (NCBI): domain Eukaryota; kingdom Metazoa; phylum Chordata; class Mammalia; order Primates; family Cercopithecidae; genus Macaca; species Macaca nemestrina. The sequence continues at coordinate 154,766,784 of NC_092132.1, forward strand.
ATGTGATACTCTACCCCGCTTTATATTCGGATCAGCATCACGTGGTGAGCGTACACCTACTGTGATATTAAAACTAAAATCCGGCCGGGCACGGTGGCTCAAGCCTGTAATCCCAGCACTTTGGGAGGCCGAGACGGGCGGATCACGAGGTCAGGAGATCGAGACCATCCTGGCTAATATGGGGAAACCCCGTCTTTACTAAAAAATACAAAAAAATAGACGGGTGAGGTGGCGGGCGCCTGTAGTCCCAGCTACTCGGGAGGCTGCTGAGGCAGGACAATGGCGTGAACCCGGGAGGCGGAGCTTGCAGTGAGCTGAGATCCAGCCACTGCACTCCAGCCTGGCCGACAGAGCGAGACTCCATCTCAAAAAAAAAAAAAAAAAAAACTAAAATCCTGCTTTCCGTCCCTGGATATTAAGAACAGCATCACAAGTAGGTTTACATTTCCTGTGGAATGAGGAATAATAATATGATTATTAATCATCAATGATCGATTTTAATAATTATCAATGATACTAAAAATTCATAAGATACCATTATTAATTATGGATAATGATTTTCAATAGATGATTATGCCTGCTTTCAATTAATTATTAATATTAATGTCATCAAATAATATTATTAGTTCCTAAAACTAATTATTATTTGATTCCCAGCATCACTGGGTATTGATATAAGTCACATTAATTGCTAATATCGTTATATTATTATTAATAGTGATATTACTAATAATTATTGTTACAAATCATTAACATTTTAAACCAGTATTAATTTTTACTCTCTTTATTGTGATCATTAATATCAATAATTATTATTAATATTAATATAATTACTAATATTAATGATTAATAGACTTGTTCCTGATACCCACCGGGGAGAGGACGATGTTAATTTCTATATCACAGACGGTGTACACCCCCCGTAATAGTGTTTCGAACTTCTGCTTGGGAGAGGAGGATATGACAATCAGTACCACTGGAAGTAGAAACAACCCTGGGATACTGTTCTGAATATTCAGGGAGGAAAAGGCTGATATGATTCCTAATACAGAGGGGGTTACTCCCTCTGAGTATGTGCACACTGGGGGTGTACAATCGTCTGAGAAGGAGATGAAAATTTTCAGATGGGGAGATGATATTACTCACAATATCAGAAAGAGGCTGTGAGTCCACAAGGCTCCCAGAAGCCAGGGGGGCGGGACGGGGGTGGCAGCTGGGAGCCCGATCGAGGGGGGTGCCTGCACCCCTGAGGATGGGGCCCCCAGAAGCCAGGGGGGCTGGCCGGTGGTGGCGGCTGGGAGCCCGATCGCGGGGGGTGCCTAGGCGATGGGGCTCCCAGAAGCCAGGGGGCCGGGCCGGGGTAGGCGGCCGGGAGCCCGATCTTGGGGGGTGCATGACCCCCCGGCGATGGGGCTCCCAGAAGCAAGGGCGGCGGGCAGGTGGTGGTGGCTGTGTCGAACCACTTTTGACCAGAACAAACCAGATCAGACCGGATGGATCCGGTTTTGACCGGATCAAACCGATTTTGACCGGATCAGACTGGATCAAACCGGATCGAACCGGACCAGACCGGATGAAACCGGATCAGACAGGTTCAAACCGGTTTTGACCGGATCAAACCAGATCAGATCAGAACGGATCAAACTGGATCGAACGGTTCCAAATGGTTTTGACCGGATCAAACCGGTTATGACTGGATGAAACCGGATCACACCGGATGAAACCGGTTCAGACCGGATCAAACCGGATGGAACCGGATGAAACTGGCTCAAACTGGTTCAAACTGGATCAAACCGGTTCAGACCGGGTCAAACCGGATGGAACCGGATCAAACCAGCTGAAACCGGTTCAAAACGGCTGAAACCGGATCAAACCGGCTCAAACTGATTCAAACCGGATCGAACCGGTTCAGACCGGATCAAACCGGATGGAACCGGATCAAACCAGCTGAAACCAGTTGAAACCGGCTGAAACCGGATCAAACCGGCTCAAACCGGTTCAGACCGGATGAAACCGGTTCAGACCGGATCAAACCGGTTCCGACCGGATGAAACCGGAAGGAACCGGATCAAACCAGCTGAAACCGGTTGAAACTGGCTCAAACTGGATCAAACCGGTTCAGACCGGATCAAACGGGATGGAACCGGAACAAACCAGCTGAAACAGGTTCAAACCGGCTGAAACCGGATCAAACCGGCTCAAACTGCTTCAAACCGGATCAAACCGGTTCAGACCGGATCAAACCGGATGGAACCGGGTCAAACCAGCTGAAACCGGTTGAAACCGGCTCAAACTGGTTCAAACCGGATCGAACCGGTTCAGACCGGATCAAACCGGCTGAAACCGGATCAAACCGGCTCAAACTGGTTCAAACCGGATCAAACCGGTTCAAACCGGCTGAAACCGGATCAAACCGGCTCAAACTGGTTCAAACCGGATCAAACCGGTTCAGACCGGATCAAACCGGATGGAACCGGATCAAACCAGCTGAAACCGGTTGAAACCGGCTGAAACCAGATCAAACCGGATGGAACCGGATCAAACTAGCTGAAACCGGTTCAAAACGGCTGAAACTGGTGCAAAACGGCTGAAACCGGATGAAACCGGCTCAAACTGGTTCAAACCGGCTCAAACCGTTTCAAACCGGATCAGACCGGATGAAACCGGTTCAGACCGGATCAAACCGGATGGAACCGGATGAAACTGGGTCAAACTGGTTCAAACTGGATCAAACCGGTTCAGACCGGATCAAACCGGATGGAACCGGATCAAACCAGCTGAAACCGGTTCAAACCGGCTGAAACCGGATCAAACCGGCTCAAACCGGTTCAAACCGGATCGAACCGGTTCAGACCGGATCAAACGGGATGGAACCGGATCAAAACAGCTGAAACAGGTTGAAACCGGCTGAAACCGGATCAAACCGGATGGAACCGGATCAAACCAGCTGAAACCGGTTCAAACCGGCTGAAACCGGATCAAACCGGCTCAAACCGGTTCAAACCGGATCAGAAAGGATGAAACTGGTTCAGACCGGAACAAACCGGATGGAACCGGATCAAACCAGCTGAAACCGGATCAACCCGGCTCAAACTGGTTCAAACCGGATCAGACCGGATGAAACTGGTTCAGACCGGATTAAACCGGTTCAGACCGGATGAAACCGGATGGAACCGGATCAAACCAGCTGAAACCGGTTCAAACCGGCTGAAACCGGATCAAACCGGCTCAAACCGGTTCAAACCGGATCAGACCGGATGAAACTGGTTCAGACCGGATCAAACCGGATAGAACCGGATCAAACGAGCTGAAACCGGTTGAAACCGGCTTAAACCGGATCAAACCGGCTCAAACTGGTTCAAACCGGATCGAACCGGTTCAGACCGGATGAAACCGGATGGAACCGGATGAAACCAGCTGAAACCGGTTGAAAGCGGCTGAAACTGGATCAAACCGTCTCAAACCGGATCAGACCGGTTGAAACCGGTTCAAACCGGCTGAAACAGGTTCAAACCGGCTCAAACTGGTTCAAACCGGATCAAACCGGTTCAGACCGGATGGAACCGGATGGAACCGGATCAAACCGGCTCAAACTGGTTCAAACCGGATCAAACCGGTTCAGACCGGATGGAACCGGATGGAACCGGATGAAACCAACTGAAACCGTTTGAAACCGGCTGAAACCGGATCAAACCGGATGGAACCGGATCAAACCAGCTGAAACCGGTTCAAACCGGATGAAACAGGTTCAAACCGGCTCAAACTGGTTCAAACCGGATCAAACCGGTTCAGACCGGATGGAACCGGATCAAACCGGCTCAAACCGGTTCAAACCGGATCAAACCGGTTCAGACCGGATCAAACCGGATCAGACCGGATGAAACCGGTTCAGACCGGATCAAACCGGATGGAACCGGATCAAACCGGCTCAAACTGGTTCAAACCGGATCAAACCGGTTCAGAACGGATGGAACCGGATGGACCCGGATCAAACCAGCTGAAACCGGTTCAAACCGGCTGAAACCGGATCAAACCGGATGGAACCGGATCAAACCAGCTGAAACCGGTTCAAACCGGCTGAAACCGGATCAAACCGGCTCAAACTGGTTCAAACCGGATCGAACCGGTTCAGACCGGATCAAACCGGCTGAAACCGGTTCAGACCGGATCAAACCGGATGGAACCGGATCAAACCGGCTCAAACTGGTTCAAACCGGATCAAACCGGTTCAGAACGGATGGAACAGGATGGACCCGGATCAAACCAGCTGAAACCGGTTCAAACCGGCTGAAACCGGATCAAACCGGATGGAACCGGATCAAACCAGCTGAAACCGGTTCAAACCGGCTGAAACCGGATCAAACCGGCTGGAACCGGATCAAACCAGCTGAAACCGGTACAAACCGGCTGAAACCGGATCAAACCGGCTCAAACCGGATCAGACCGGATGAAACCGGTTCAGACCGGATCAAACCGGATGGAACCGGATCAAACCAGCTGAAACCGGTTCAAACCGGCTCAAACTGGTTCAAACCGGATCAAACCGGTTCAGACCGGATCAAACCGGATGGAACCGGGTCAAACCAGCTGAAACCGGTTGAAACCGGCTGAAACCGGATCAAATCGGCTCAAACAGGTTCAAACCGGATCAGACCGGATGAAACCGGTTCAGACCGGATCAAACCGGATGGAACCGGATCAAACCGGCTCAAACTGGTTCAATCCGGATCAAACCGGATGGAACCGGATCAAACCATCTGAAACCGGATCAAACCGGTTCAGACCGGATGAAACCGGATGGAACCGGATCAAACCAGCTGAAACCGGTTGAAACCGGATCAAACCGGCTCAAACCGGTTCAAACCGGATCAGACCGGATGAAACTGGTTCAGACCGGATCAAACCGGATGGAACCGGATCAAACCAGCTGAAACCGGTTCAAACCGGCTGAAACCGGATCAAACCGGCTCAAACTGGTTCAAACCGGATCGAACCGGTTCAGACCGGATGAAACCGGATGGAACCGGATCAAACCAGCTGAAACCGGTTCAAACCGGCTGAAACCGGATCAAACCGGCTCAAACCGGTTCAGACCGGATCAAACCGGATGGAACCGGATCAAACCGGCTCAAACTGGTTCAAACCGGATCAAACCGGTTCAGACCGGATCAAACCGGATGGAACCAGATCAAACCAGCTGAAACCGGTTCAAACCGGCTGAAACTGGATCAAACCGGCTCAAACCGGATCAGACCGGATGAAACCGGTTCAGACCGGATCGAACCGGATGAAACTGGCTCAAACTGTTTCAAACCGGATCAGACCGGATCAAACCAGCTGAAACCGGTTCAAACCGGCTGAAACCGGATCAAACCGGCTCAAACCGGTTCAAACCGGATCAAACCGGATCAGACCGGATCAAACCGGATGGAACCGGATCAAACGAGCTGAAACCGGTTCAAACCGGCTGAAACCGGATCAAACCGGCTCAAACTGGTTCAGACCGGATCGAACCGGTTCAGACCGGATCAAACCGGATGGAACCGGCTCAAACCAGCTGAAACCGGTTGAAACTGGCTGAAACCGGATCGAACCGGCTCAAACCGGTTCAAACCGGATCAGACCGGATGAAACTGGTTCAGACCGGATCAAACCGGATGGAACCGGATCAAACGAGCTGAAACCGGTTGAAACCGGCTGAAACCGGATCAAACCGGCTCAAACTGGTTCAAACCGGATCGAACCGGTTCAGACCGGATGAAACCGGATGGAACCGGATGAAACCAGCTGAAACCGGTTGAAAGCGGCTGAAACTGGATCAAACCGTCTCAAACCGGATCAGACCGGTTGAAACCGGTTCAAACCGGCTGAAACAGGTTCAATCCGGCTCAAACCGGTTCAAACCGGATCAGACCGGATGAAACCGGTTCAGACCGGATCAAACCGGATGGAACCGGATCAAACCAGCTGAAACCGGTTCAAACCGCTGAAACCGGATCAAACCGGTTCAGACCGGATCAAACCGGATGGAACCGGATCAAACCGGCTAAAACTGGTTCAAACCGGATCAAACCGGTTCAGACCGGATCAAACCGGATGGAACCGGATCAAACCAGCTGAAACCGGTTGAAACCGGCTGAAACCGGATCAAACCGGCTCAAACCGGATCAGACCGGATGAAACCGGTTCAGACTGGATCAAACCGGATGGAACCGGATCAAACCAGCTGAAACCGGTTCAAAACGGCTGAAACCGGATCAAACCGGCTCAAACTGGTTCAAACCGGATCAAACCGGTTCAGACCGGATCAAACCGGATCAGACCTGATGAAACCGGTTCAGACCGGATCAAACCGGATGGAACCGGATCAAACCGGCTCAAACTGGTTCAAACCGGATCAAACCGGTTCAGACCGGATCAAACCGGATCAGACCGGATGAAACCGGTTCAGACCGGATCAAACCGGATGGAACCGGATCAAACCGGCTCAAACTGGTTCAAACCGGATCAAACCGGTTCAGAACGGATGGAACCGGATGGACCCGGATCAAACCAGCTGAAACCGGTTCAAACCGGCTGAAACCGGATCAAACCGGATGGAACCGGATCAAACCAGCTGAAACCGGTTCAAACCGGCTGAAACCGGATCAAACCGGCTCAAACTGGTTCAAACCGGATCGAACCGGTTCAGACCGGATCAAACCGGCTGAAACCGGTTCAGACCGGATCAAACCGGATGGAACCGGATCAAACCGGCTCAAACTGGTTCAAACCGGATCAAACCGGTTCAGAACGGATGGAACAGGATGGACCCGGATCAAACCAGCTGAAACCGGTTCAAACCGGCTGAAACCGGATCAAACCGGATGGAACCGGATCAAACCAGCTGAAACCGGTTCAAACCGGCTGAAACGGATCAAACCGGCTGGAACCGGATCAAACCAGCTGAAACCGGTACAAACCGGCTGAAACCGGATCAAACCGGCTCAAACCGGATCAGACCGGATGAAACCGGTTCAGACCGGATCAAACCGGATGGAACCGGATCAAACCAGCTGAAACCGGTTCAAACCGGCTCAAACTGGTTCAAACCGGATCAAACCGGTTCAGACCGGATCAAACCGGATGGAACCGGGTCAAACCAGCTGAAACCGGTTGAAACCGGCTGAAACCGGATCAAATCGGCTCAAACAGGTTCAAACCGGATCAGACCGGATGAAACCGGTTCAGACCGGATCAAACCGGATGGAACCGGATCAAACCGGCTCAAACTGGTTCAATCCGGATCAAACCGGATGGAACCGGATCAAACCATCTGAAACCGGATCAAACCGGTTCAGACCGGATGAAACCGGATGGAACCGGATCAAACCAGCTGAAACCGGTTGAAACCGGATCAAACCGGCTCAAACCGGTTCAAACCGGATCAGACCGGATGAAACTGGTTCAGACCGGATCAAACCGGATGGAACCGGATCAAACCAGCTGAAACCGGTTCAAACCGGCTGAAACCGGATCAAACCGGCTCAAACTGGTTCAAACCGGATCGAACCGGTTCAGACCGGATGAAACCGGATGGAACCGGATCAAACCAGCTGAAACCGGTTCAAACCGGCTGAAACCGGATCAAACCGGCTCAAACCGGTTCAGACCGGATCAAACCGGATGGAACCGGATCAAACCGGCTCAAACTGGTTCAAACCGGATCAAACCGGTTCAGACCGGATCAAACCGGATGGAACCAGATCAAACCAGCTGAAACCGGTTCAAACCGGCTGAAACTGGATCAAACCGGCTCAAACCGGATCAGACCAGATGAAACCGGTTCAGACCGGATCGAACCGGATGAAACTGGCTCAAACTGTTTCAAACCGGATCAGACCGGATCAAACCAGCTGAAACCGGTTCAAACCGGCTGAAACCGGATCAAACCGGCTCAAACCGGTTCAAACCGGATCAAACCGGATCAGACCGGATCAAACCGGATGGAACCGGATCAAACGAGCTGAAACCGGTTCAAACCGGCTGAAACCGGATCAAACCGGCTCAAACTGGTTCAAACCGGATCGAACCGGTTCAGACCGGATCAAACCGGATGGAACCGGCTCAAACCAGCTGAAACCGGTTGAAACTGGCTGAAACCGGATCGAACCGGCTCAAACCGGTTCAAACCGGATCAGACCGGATGAAACTGGTTCAGACCGGATCAAACCGGATGGAACCGGATCAAACGAGCTGAAACCGGTTGAAACCGGCTGAAACCGGATCAAACCGGCTCAAACTGGTTCAAACCGGATCGAACCGGTTCAGACCGGATGAAACCGGATGGAACCGGATGAAACCAGCTGAAACCGGTTGAAAGCGGCTGAAACTGGATCAAACCGTCTCAAACCGGATCAGACCGGTTGAAACCGGTTCAAACCGGCTGAAACAGGTTCAATCCGGCTCAAACCGGTTCAAACCGGAACAGACCGGATGAAACCGGTTCAGACCGGATCAAACCGGATGGAACCGGATCAAACCAGCTGAAACCGGTTCAAACCGCTGAAACCGGATCAAACCGGTTCAGACCGGATCAAACCGGATGGAACCGGATCAAACCGGCTAAAACTGGTTCAAACCGGATCAAACCGGTTCAGACCGGATCAAACCGGATGGAACCGGATCAAACCAGCTGAAACCGGTTGAAACCGGCTGAAACCGGATCAAACCGGCTCAAACCGGATCAGACCGGATGAAACCGGTTCAGACTGGATCAAACCGGATGGAACCGGATCAAACCAGCTGAAACCGGTTCAAAACGGCTGAAACCGGATCAAACCGGCTCAAACTGGTTCAAACCGGATCAAACCGGTTCAGACCGGATCAAACCGGATCAGACCTGATGAAACCGGTTCAGACCGGATCAAACCGGATGGAACCGGATCAAACCGGCTCAAACTGGTTCAAACCGGATCAAACCGGTTCAGACCGGATCAAACCGGATCAGACCGGATGAAACCGGTTCAGACCGGATCAAACCGGATGGAACCGGATCAAACCGGCTCAAACTGGTTCAAACCGGATCAAACCGGTTCAGAACGGATGGAACCGGATGGACCCGGATCAAACCAGCTGAAACCGGTTCAAACCGGCTGAAACCGGATCAAACCGGATGGAACCGGATCAAACCAGCTGAAACCGGTTCAAACCGGCTGAAACCGGATCAAACCGGCTCAAACTGGTTCAAACCGGATCGAACCGGTTCAGACCGGATCAAACCGGCTGAAACCGGTTCAGACCGGATCAAACCGGATGGAACCGGATCAAACCGGCTCAAACTGGTTCAAACCGGATCAAACCGGTTCAGAACGGATGGAACAGGATGGACCCGGATCAAACCAGCTGAAACCGGTTCAAACCGGCTGAAACCGGATCAAACCGGATGGAACCGGATCAAACCAGCTGAAACCGGTTCAAACCGGCTGAAACCGGATCAAACCGGCTGGAACCGGATCAAACCAGCTGAAACCGGTACAAACCGGCTGAAACCGGATCAAACCGGCTCAAACCGGATCAGACCGGATGAAACCGGTTCAGACCGGATCAAACCGGATGGAACCGGATCAAACCGGATGGAACCGGATGAAACCGGCTGAAACTGGTTCAAACCGGATCAAACCGGTTCAGACCGAATCAAACCGGATGGAACCGGATCAAACCAGCTGAAACCGGTTGAAACCGGCTGAAACCGGATCAAACCGGATGGAAACGGATCAAACTAGCTGAAACCGGTTCAAACCGGCTGAAACTGGTGCAAAACGGCTGAAACCGGATCAAACCGGCTCAAACTGGTTCAAACCGGCTCAAACCGTTTCAAACCGGATCAGACGGGATGAAACCGGTTCAGACCGGATCAAACCGGATGGAACCGGATGAAACTGGGCCAAACTGGTTCAAACTGGATCAAACCGGTTCAGACCGGATCAAACCGGATGGAACCGGATCAAACCAGCTGAAACCGGTTCAAACCGGCTGAAACCGGATCAAACCGGCTCAAACCGGTTCAAACCGGATCGAACCGGTTCAGACCGGATCAAACGGGATGGAACCGGATCAAAACAGCTGAAACAGGTTGAAACCGGCTGAAACCGGATCAAACCGGATGGAACCGGATCAAACCAGCTGAAACCGGTTCAAACCGGCTGAAAACGGATCAAACCGACTCAAACCGGTTCAAACCGGATCAGAAAGGATGAAACTGGTTCAGACCGGATCAAACCGGATGGAACCGGATCAAACCGGCTCAAACTGGTTCAAACCGGATCAAACCGGATGGAACCGGTTCAAACCAGCTGAAACCGGATCAAACCGGCTCAAACTGGTTCAAACCGGATCAGACCGGATGAAACTGGTTCAGGCCGGATTAAACCGGTTCAGAACGGATGAAACCGGATGGAACCGGATCAAACCAGCTGAAACCGGTTCAAACCGGCTGAAACCGGATCAAACCGGCTCAAACCGGTTCAAACCGGATCAGACCGGATGAAACTGGTTCAGACCGGATCAAACCGGATGGAACCGGATCAAACCAGCTGAAACCGGTTCAAACCGCTGAAACCGGATCAAACCGGATGGAACCGGATCAAACCGGCTAAAACTGGTTCAAACCGGATCAAACCGGTTCAGACCGGATCAAACCGGATGGAACCGGATCAAACCAGCTGAAACCGTTTGAAACCGGCTGAAACCGGATCAAACCGGCTCAAACCGGATCAGACCGGATGAAACCGGTTCAGACTGGATCAAACCGGATGGAACCGGATCAAACCAGCTGAAACCGGTTCAAAACGGCTGAAACCGGATCAAACCGGCCCAAACTGGTTCAAACCGGATCAAACCGGTTCAGACCGGATCAAACCGGATCAGACCTGATGAAACCGGTTCAGACCGGATCAAACCGGATGGAACCGGATCAAACCGGCTCAAACTGGTTCAAACCGGATCAAACCGGTTCAGACCGGATGAAACCGGATGGACCCGGATCAAACCAGCTGAAACCGGTTCAAACCGGCTGAAACCGGATCAAACCGGCTCAAACCGGTTCAAACCGGATAAGACCGGATGAAACCGGTTCAGACCGGATCAAACCGGATGGAACCGGATGAAACCGGCTGAAACTGGTTCAAACCGGATCAAACCGGTTCAGACCGGATCAAACCGGATGGAACCGGATCAAACCAGCTGAAACCGGTTGAAACCGGCTGAAACCGGATCAAACCGGATGGAACCGGATCAAACCAGCTGAAACCGGTTGAAACCGGCTGAAACTGGTGCAAAACGGCTGAAACCGGATCAAACCGGCTCAAACTGGTTGAAACCGGCTCAAACCGTTTCAAACCGGATCAGACGGGATGAAACCGGTTCAGACCGGATCAAACCGGATGGAACCGGATGAAACTGGGTCAAACTGGTTCAAACTGGATCAAACCGGTTCAGACCGGATCAAACCGGATTGAACCGCATCAAACCAGGTGAAACCGGTTCAAACCGGCTGAAACCGGATCAAACCGGCTCAAACCGGTTCTAACCGGATCGAACCGGTTCAGACCGGATCAAACGGGATGGAACCGGATCAAAACAGCTGAAACAGGTTGAAACCGGCTGAAACCGGATCAAACCGGATGGAACCGGATCAAACCAGCTGAAACCGGTTCAAACCGGCTGAAACCGGATCAAACCGGCTCAAACCGGTTCAAACCGGATCAGAAAGGATGAAACTGGTTCAGACCGGATCAAACCGGATGGAACCGGATCAAACCGGCTCAAACTGGTTCAAACCGGATCAAACCGGATGGAACCGGTTCAAACCAGCTGAAACCGGATCAAACCGGCTCAAACTGGTTCAAACCGGATCAGACCGGATGAAACTGGTTCAGGCCGGATTAAACCGGTTCAGAACGGATGAAACCGGATGGAACCGGATCAAACCAGCTGAAACCGGTTGAAACCGGATCAAACCGGCTCAAACCGGTTCAAACCGGATCAGACCGGATGAAACTGGTTCAGACCGGATCAAACCGGATGGAACCGGATCAAACGAGCTGAAACCGGTTGAAACCGGCCGAAACCGGATCAAACCGGCTCAAACTGGTTCAAACCGGATCGAACCGGTTCAGACCGGATGAAACCGGATGGAACCGGATGAAACCAGCTGAAACCGGTTGAAAGCGGCTGAAACTGGATCAAACCGTCTCAAACCGGATCAGACCGGTTGAAACCGGTTCAAACCGGCTGAAACAGGTTCAAACCGGCTCAAACTGGTTCAAACCGGATCAAACCGGTTCAGACCGGATGGAACCGGATGGAACCGGATCAAACCGGCTCAAACCGGTTCAAACCGGATCAAACCGGTTCAGACCGGATCAAACCGGATGGAACCGGATCAAACCAGCGGAAACCGGTTCAAACCGGCTGAAACCGGATCAAACCGGCTCAAACTGGTTGAAACCGGATCAAACCGGTTCAGACCGGATCAAACCGGATGGAACCGGGTCAAACCAGCTGAAACCGGTTCAAACCGGCTGAAACCGGATCAAACCGGCTCAAACAGGTTCAAACCGTATAAGACCGGATGAAACCGGTTCAGACCGGATCAAACCGGATGGAACCGGATCAAACCGGCTCAAACTGGTTCAAACCGGATCAAACCGGATGGAACCGGATCAAACCAGCTGAAACCGGATCAAACCGGTTCAGACCGGATGAAACCGGATGGAACCGGATCAAACCAGCTGAAACCGGTTGAAACCGGATCAAACCGGCTCAAACCGGTTCAAAGCGGATCAGACCGGATGAAACTGGTTCAGACCGGATCAAACCGGATGGAACCGGATCAAACCAGCTGAAACCAGTTCAAACCGGCTGAAACCGGATCAAACCGGCTCAAACTGGTTCAAACCGGATCGAACCGGTTCACACCGGATGAAACCGGATGGAACCGGATCAAACCAGCTGAAACCGGTTCAAACCGGCTGAAACCGGATCAAACCGGCTCAAACCGGTTCAGACCAGATCAAACCGGATGGAACCGGATCAAACCGGCTCAAACTGGTTCAAACCGGATCAAACCGGTTCAGACAGGATCAAACCGGATGGAACCAGATCAAACCAGCTGAAACCGGTTCAAACCGGCTGAAACTGGATCAAACCGGCTCAAACCGGATCAGACCGGATGAAACCGGTTCAGACCGGATCGAACCAGATGAAACTGGCTCAAACTGTTTCAAACCGGATCAGAGCGGATCAAACCAGCTGAAACCGGTTCAAACCGGCTGAAACCGGATCAAACCGGCTCAAACCGGTTCAAACCGGATCAGACCGGATCAAACCGGATGGAACCGGATCAAACGAGCTGAAACCGGTTCAAACCGGCTGAAACCGGATCAAACCGGCTCAAACTGGTTCAAACCGGATCGAACCGGTTCAGACCGGATCAAACCGGATGGAACCGGCTCAAACCAGCTGAAACCGGTTGAAACCGGCTGAAACCGGATCGAACCGGCTCAAACCGGTTCAAACCGGATCAGACCGGATGAAACTGGTTCAGACCGGATCAAACCGGATGGAACCGGATCAAACGAGCTGAAACCGGTTGAAACCGGCTGAAACCGGATCAAACCGGCTCAAACTGGTTCAAACCGGATCGAACCGGTTCAGACCGGATGAAACCGGATGGAACCGGATGAAACCAGCTGAAACCGGTTGAAACCGGCTGAAACCGGATCAAACCGGCTCAAACAGGTTCAAACCGGATCAGACCGGATGAAACCGGTTCAGACCGGATCAAACCGGATGGAACCGGATCAAACCGGCTTAAACTGGTTCAAACCGGATCAAACCGGATGGAACCGGATCAAACCAGCTGAAACCGGATCAAACCGGTTCAGACCGGATGAAACCGGATGGAACCGGATCAAACCAGCTGAAACCGGTTGAAACCGGATCAAACCGGCTCAAACCGGTTCAAACCGGATCAGACCGGATGAAACTGGTTCAGACCGGATCAAACCGGATGGAACCGGATCAAACCAGCTGAAACCGGTTCAAACCGGCTGAAACCGGATCAAACCGGCTCAAACTGGTTCAAACCGGATCGAACCGGTTCAGACCGGATGAAACCGGATGGAACCGGATCAAACCAGCTGAAACCGGTTCAAACCGGCTTAAACCGGATCAAACCGGCTCAAACCGGTTCAGACCGGATCAAACCGGATGGAACCGGATCAAACCGGCTCAAACTGGTTCAAACCGGATCAAACCGGTTCAGACCGGATCAAACCGGATGGAACCAGATCAAACCAGCTGAAACCGGTTCAAACCGGCTGAAACTGGATCAAACCGGCTCAAACCGGATCAGACCGGATGAAACCGGTTCAGACCGGATCGAACCGGATGAAACTGGCTCAAACTGTTTCAAACCGGATCAGACCGGATCAAACCAGCTGAAACCGGTTCAAACCGGCTGAAACCGTATCAAACCGGCTCAAACCGGTTCAAACCGGATCAAACCGGATCAGACCGGATCAAACCGGATGGAACCGGATCAAACGAGCTGAAACCGGTTGAAACCGGCTGAAACCGGATCAAACCGGCTCAAACTGGTTCAAACCGGATCGAACCGGTTCAGACCGGATGAAACCGGATGGAACCGGATGAAACCAGCTGAAACCGGTTGAAAGCGGCTGAAACTGGATCAAACCGTCTCAAACCGGATCAGACCGGTTGAAACCGGTTCAAACCGGCTGAAACAGGTTCAGACCGGATCAAACCGGATGGAACCGGATCAAACCGGCTCAAACTGGTTCAAACCGGATCAAACCAGCTGAAACCGGATCAAACCGGCTCAAACTGGTTCAAACCGGATCAGACCGGATGAAACTGGTTCAGACCGGGTTAAACCGGTTCAGACCGGATGAAACCGGATGGAACCGGATCAAACCAGCTGAAACCGGTTCAAACCGGCTGAAACCGGATCAAACCGGCTCAAACCGGTTCAAACCGGATCAGACCGGATGAAACTGGTTCAGACCGGATCATACCGGATGGAACCGGATCAAACGAGCTGAAACCGGTTCAAACCGGCTTAAACCGGATCAAACCGGCTCAAACTGGTTCAAAGCGGATCGAACCGGTTCAGACCGGATGGAACCGGATGGAACCGGATGAAACCAGCTGAAACCGTTTGAAACCGGCTGAAACCGGATCAAACCGGATGGAACCGGATCAAACCAGCTGAAACCGGTTCAAACCGGATGAAACAGGTTCTAACCGGCTCAAACCGGTTCAAACCGCATCAGACCGGATGAAACCGGTTCAGACCAGATCAAACCGGATGGAACCGGATCAAACCGGCTCAAACTGGTTCAAACCGGATCAAACCGGATGGAACCGGATCAAACCATCTGAAACCGGATCAAACCGGTTCAGACCGGATGAAACCGGATGGAACCGGATCAAACCAGCTGAAACCGGTTGAAACCGGATCAAACCGGCTCAAACCGGTTCAAACCGGATCAGACCGGATGAAACTGGTTCAGACCGGATCAAACCGGATGGAACCGGATCAAACCAGCTGAAACCGGTTCAAACCTGCTGAAACCGAATCAAACCGAATGGAACCGGATCAAACCAGCTGAAACCGGTTCAAATCGGATGAAACAGGTTCAAACCGGCTCAAACCGGTTCAAACCGCATCAGACCGGATGAAACCGGTTCAGACCAGATCAAACCGGATGGAACCGGATCAAACCGGCTCAAACTGGTTCAAACCGGATCAAACCGGATGGAACCGGATCAAACCATCTGAAACCGGATCAAACCGGTTCAGACCGGATGAAACCGGATGGAACCGGATCAAACCAGCTCAAACCGGTTGAAACCGGATCAAACCGGTTCAAACCGGTTCAAACCGGATCAGACCGGATGAAACTGGTTCAGACCGGATCAAACCGGATGGAACCGGATCAAACCATCTGAAACCGGATCAAACCGGTTCAGACCGGATGAAACCGGATGGAACCGGATCAAACCAGCTGAAACCGGTTGAAACCGGATCAAACCGGCTCAAACCGGTTCAAACCGGATCAGACCGGATGAAACTGGTTCAGACTGGATCAAACCGGATGGAACCGGATCAAACCAGCTGAAACCGGTTCAAACCGGCTGAAACCGGATCAAACCGGCTCAAACTGGTTCAAACCGGATCAAACCAGTTCAGACCGGATCAAACCGGATGGAACCGGGTCAAACCAGCTGAAACCGGTTGAAACCGGCTGAAACCGGATCAAACCGGCTCAAACAGGTTCAAACCGGATCAGACCGGATGAAACCGGTTCAGACCGGATCAAACCGGATGGAACCGGATCAAACCGGCTTAAACTGGTTCAAACCGGATCAAACCGGATGGAACCGGATCAAACCAGCTGAAACCGGATCAAACCGGTTCAGACCGGATGAAACCGGATGGAACCGGATCAAACCAGCTGAAACCGGTTGAAACCGGATCAAACCGGCTCAAACCGGTTCAAACCGGATCAGACCGGATGAAACTGGTTCAGACCGGATCAAACCGGATGGAACCGGATCAAACCAGCTGAAACCGGTTCAAACCGGCTGAAACCGGATCAAACCGGCTCAAACTGGTTCAAACCGGATCGAACCGGTTCAGACCGGATGAAACCGGATGGAACCGGATCAAACCAGCTGAAACCGGTTCAAACCGGCTTAAACCGGATCAAACCGGCTCAAACCGGTTCAGACCGGATCAAACCGGATGGAACCGGATCAAACCGGCTCAAACTGGTTCAAACCGGATCAAACCGGTTCAGACCGGATCAAACCGGATGGAACCAGATCAAACCAGCTGAAACCGGTTCAAACCGGCTGAAACTGGATCAAACCGGCTCAAACCGGATCAGACCGGATGAAACCGGTTCAGACCGGATCGAACCGGATGAAACTGGCTCAAACTGTTTCAAACCGGATCAGACCGGATCAAACCAGCTGAAACCGGTTCAAACCGGCTGAAACCGTATCAAACCGGCTCAAACCGGTTCAAACCGGATCAAACCGGATCAGACCGGATCAAACCGGATGGAACCGGATCAAACGAGCTGAAACCGGTTGAAACCGGCTGAAACCGGATCAAACCGGCTCAAACTGGTTCAAACCGGATCGAACCGGTTCAGACCGGATGAAACCGGATGGAACCGGATGAAACCAGCTGAAACCGGTTGAAAGCGGCTGAAACTGGATCAAACCGTCTCAAACCGGATCAGACCGGTTGAAACCGGTTCAAACCGGCTGAAACAGGTTCAGACCGGATCAAACCGGATGGAACCGGATCAAACCGGCTCAAACTGGTTCAAACCGGATCAAACCAGCTGAAACCGGATCAAACCGGCTCAAACTGGTTCAAACCGGATCAGACCGGATGAAACTGGTTCAGACCGGGTTAAACCGGTTCAGACCAGATGAAACCGGATGGAACCGGATCAAACCAGCTGAAACCGGTTCAAACCGGCTGAAACCGGATCAAACCGGCTCAAACCGGTTCAAACCGGATCAGACCGGATGAAACTGGTTCAGACCGGATCAAACCGGATGGAACCGGATCAAACGAGCTGAAACCGGTTCAAACCGGCTTAAACCGGATCAAACCGGCTCAAACTGGTTCAAAGCGGATCGAACCGGTTCAGACCGGATGGAACCGGATGGAACCGGATGAAACCAGCTGAAACCGTTTGAAACCGGCTGAAACCGGATCAAACCGGATG
Source organism: Macaca nemestrina (assembly GCF_043159975.1). Lineage (NCBI taxonomy): Eukaryota > Metazoa > Chordata > Mammalia > Primates > Cercopithecidae > Macaca > Macaca nemestrina. The sequence goes on from NC_092132.1 coordinate 154,784,600, forward strand.
GAACCGGATCAAACCAGCTGAAACCGGTTCAAACCGGATGAAACAGGTTCTAACCGGCTCAAACCGGTTCAAACCGCATCAGACCGGATGAAACCGGTTCAGACCAGATCAAACCGGATGGAACCGGATCAAACCGGCTCAAACTGGTTCAAACCGGATCAAACCGGATGGAACCGGATCAAACCATCTGAAACCGGATCAAACCGGTTCAGACCGGATGAAACCGGATGGAACCGGATCAAACCAGCTGAAACCGGTTGAAACCGGATCAAACCGGCTCAAACCGGTTCAAACCGGATCAGACCGGATGAAACTGGTTCAGACCGGATCAAACCGGATGGAACCGGATCAAACCAGCTGAAACCGGTTCAAACCTGCTGAAACCGAATCAAACCGAATGGAACCGGATCAAACCAGCTGAAACCGGTTCAAATCGGATGAAACAGGTTCAAACCGGCTCAAACCGGTTCAAACCGCATCAGACCGGATGAAACCGGTTCAGACCAGATCAAACCGGATGGAACCGGATCAAACCGGCTCAAACTGGTTCAAACCGGATCAAACCGGATGGAACCGGATCAAACCATCTGAAACCGGATCAAACCGGTTCAGACCGGATGAAACCGGATGGAACCGGATCAAACCAGCTCAAACCGGTTGAAACCGGATCAAACCGGCTCAAACCGGTTCAAACCGGATCAGACCGGATGAAACTGGTTCAGACCGGATCAAACCGGATGGAACCGGATCAAACCATCTGAAACCGGATCAAACCGGTTCAGACCGGATGAAACCGGATGGAACCGGATCAAACCAGCTGAAACCGGTTGAAACCGGATCAAACCGGCTCAAACCGGTTCAAACCGGATCAGACCGGATGAAACTGGTTCAGACTGGATCAAACCGGATGGAACCGGATCAAACCAGCTGAAACCGGTTCAAACCGGCTGAAACCGGATCAAACCGGCTCAAACTGGTTCAAACCGGATCAAACCGGTTCAGACCGGATCAAACCGGATGGAACCGGGTCAAACCAGCTGAAACCGGTTGAAACCGGCTGAAACCGGATCAAACCGGCTCAAACAGGTTCAAACCGGATCAGACCGGATGAAACCGGTTCAGACCAGATCAAACCGGATGGAACCGGATCAAACCGGCTCAAACTGGTTCAAACCGGATCAAACCGGATGGAACCGGATCAAACCAGCTGAAACCGGATCAAACCGGTTCAGACCGGATGAAACCGGATGGAACCGGATCAAACCAGCTGAAACCGGTTGAAACCGGATCAAACCGGCTCAAACCGGTTCAAACCGGATCAGACCGGATGAAACTGGTTCAGACCGGATCAAACCGGATGGAACCGGATCAAACCAGCTGAAACCGGTTCAAACCGGCTGAAACCGGATCAAACCGGCTCAAACTGGTTCAAACCGGATCGAACCGGTTCAGACCGGATGAAACCGGATGGAACCGGATCAAACCAGCTGAAACCGGTTCAAACCGGCTTAAACCGGATCAAACCGGCTCAAACCGGTTCAGACCGGATCAAACCGGATGGAACCGGATCAAACCGGCTCAAACTGGTTCAAACCGGATCAAACCGGTTCAGACCGGATCAAACCGGATGGAACCAGATCAAACCAGCTGAAACCGGTTCAAACCGGCTGAAACTGGATCAAACCGGCTCAAACCGGATCAGACCGGATGAAACCGGTTCAGACCGGATCGAACCGGATGAAACTGGCTCAAACTGTTTCAAACCGGATCAGACCGGATCAAACCAGCTGAAACCGGTTCAAACCGGCTGAAACCGGATCAAACCGGCTCAAACCGGTCAAACCGGATCAAACCGGATCAGACCGGATCAAACCGGATGGAACCGGATCAAACGAGCTGAAACCGGTTCAAACCGGCTGAAACCGGATCAAACCGGCTCAAACTGGTTCAAACCGGATCGAACCGGTTCAGACCGGATCAAACCGGATGGAACCGGCTCAAACCAGCTGAAACCGGTTGAAACCGGCTGAAACCGGATCGAACCGGCTCAAACCGGTTCAAACCGGATCAGACCGGATGAAACTGGTTCAGACCGGATCAAACCGGATGGAACCGGATCAAACGAGCTGAAACCGGTTGAAACCGGCTGAAACCGGATCAAACCGGCTCAAACTGGTTCAAACCGGATCGAACCGGTTCAGACCGGATGAAACCGGATGGAACCGGATGAAACCAGCTGAAACCGGTTGAAACCAGCTGAAACTGGATCAAACCGTCTCAAACCGGATCAGACCGGTTGAAACCGGTTCAAACCGGCTGAAACAGGTTCAATCCGGCTCAAACCGGTTCAAACCGGATCAGACCGGATGAAACCGGTTCAGACCGGATCAAACCGGATGGAACCGGATCAAACCAGCTGAAACCGGTTCAAACTGCTGAAACCGGATCAAACCGGTTCAGACCGGATCAAACCGGATGGAACCGGATCAAACCGGCTAAAACTGGTTCAAACCGGATCAAACCGGTTCAGACAGGATCAAACCGGATGGAACCGGATCAAACCAGCTGAAACCGGTTGAAACCGGCTGAAACCGGATCAAACCGGCTCAAACCGGATCAGACCGGATGAAACCGGTTCAGACTGGATCAAACCGGATGGAACCGGATCAAACCAGCTGAAACCGGTTCAAAACGGCTGAAACCGGATCAAACCGGCTCAAACTGGTTCAAACCGGATCAAACCGGTTCAGACCGGATCAAACCGGATCAGACCGGATGAAACCGGTTCAGACCGGATCAAACCGGATGGAACCGGATCAAACCGGCTCAAACTGGTTCAAACCGGATCAAACCGGTTCAGAACGGATGGAACCGGATGGACCCGGATCAAACCAGCTGAAACCGGTTCAAACCGGCTGAAACCGGATCAAACCGGATGGAACCGGATCAAACCAGCTGAAACCGGTTCAAACCGGCTGAAACCGGATCAAACCGGCTCAAACTGGTTCAAACCGGATCGAACCGGTTCAGACCGGATCAAACCGGCTGAAACCGGATCAAACCGGCTCAAAGTGGTTCAAACCGGATCAAACCGGTTCAAACCGGCTGAAACCGGATCAAACCGGCTCAAACTGGTTCAAACCGGATCAAACCGGTTCAGACCGGATCAAACCGGATGGAACCGGATCAAACCAGCTGAAACCGGTTGAAACCGGCTGAAACCGGATCAAACCGGATGGAACCGGATCAAACTAGCTGAAACCGGTTCAAACCGGCTGAAACTGGTGCAAAACGGCTGAAACCGGATGAAACCGGCTCAAACTGGTTCAAACCGGCTCAAACCGTTTCAAACCGGATCAGACCGGATGAAACCGGTTCAGACCGGATCAAACCGGATGGAACCGGATGAAACTGGGTCAAACTGGTTCAAACTGGATCAAACCGGTTCAGACCGGATCAAACCGGATGGAACCGGATCAAACCAGCTGAAACCGGTTCAAACCGGCTGAAACCGGATCAAACCGGCTCAAACCGGTTCAAACCGGATCGAACCGGTTCAGACCGGATCAAACGGGATGGAACCGGATCAAAACAGCTGAAACAGGTTGAAACCGGCTGAAACCGGATCAAACCGGATGGAACCGGATCAAACCAGCTGAAACCGGTTCAAACCGGCTGAAACCGGATCAAACCGGCTCAAACCGGTTCAAACCGGATCAGAAAGGATGAAACTGGTTCAGACCGGATCAAACCGGATGGAACCGGATCAAACCAGCTGAAACCGGATCAAACCGGCTCAAACTGGTTCAAACCGGATCAGACCGGATGAAACTGGTTCAGGCCGGATTAAACCGGTTCAGACCGGATGAAACCGGATGGAACCGGATCAAACCAGCTGAAACCGGTTCAAACCGGCTGAAACCGGATCAAACCGGCTCAAACCGGTTCAAACCGGATCAGACCGGATAAAACTGGTTCAGACCGGATCAAACCGGATGGAACCGGATCAAACGAGCTGAAACCGGTTGAAACCGGCGTAAACCGGATCAAACCGGCTCAAACTGGTTCAAACCGGATCGAACCGGTTCAGACCGGATGAAACCGGATGGAACCGGATGAAACCAGCTGAAACCGGTTGAAAGCGGCTGAAACTGGATCAAACCGTCTCAAACCGGATCAGACCGGTTGAAACCAGTTCAAACCGGCTGAAACAGGTTCAAACCGGCTCAAACTGGTTCAAACCGGATCAAACCGGTTCAGACTGGATGGAACCGGATCAAACCGGCTCAAACCGGTTCAAACCGGATCAAACCGGATGAAACTGGTTCAGACCGGATCAAACCGGATGGAACCGGATCAAACCAGCGGAAACCGGTTCAAACCGGCTGAAACCGGATGAAACCCGCTCAAACTGGTTGAAACCGGATCAAACCGGTTCAGACCGGATGAAACCGGATGGAACCGGGTCAAACCAGCTGAAACCGGTTGAAACCGGCTGAAACCGGATCAAACCGGCTCAAACAGGTTCAAACCGGATCAGACCGGTTCAAACCGGATCAGACCGGATGAAACCGGTTCAGACCGGATCAAACCGGATGGAATCGGATGAAACTAGCTCAAACTGGATCAAACCGGTTCAGACCGGATCAAACCGGATGGAACCGGATCAAATCAGCTGAAACCGGTTCAAAACGGCTGAAACCGGATCAAACCGGCTCAAACCGGTTCAAACCGCATCGAACCGGTTCAGACCGGATCAAACCGGATGCAACAGGATCAAACCAGCTGAAACCGGTTGAAACCGGCTGAAACCGGATCAAACCGGATGGAACCGGATCAAACCAGCGGAAACCGGTTCAAACCGGCTGAAACCGGTTCAAAACGGCTGAAACCGGATCAAACCGGCTCAAACTGGTTCAAACCGGATCAAACCGGTTCAGACCGGATCAAACCGGATGGAACCGGATCAAACCAGCTGAAATCGTTTGAAACCGGCTGAAACCTTATCAAACCGGATGGAACCGGATCAAACCAGCTGAAACCGGTTCAAACCGGCTGAAACCGGATCAAACCGGCTTAAACTGGTTCAAACCGGATCAAACCGGTTCAGACCGGATGGAACCGGATGGACCCGGATGAAACCAGCTGAAACCGGTTGAAACCGGCTGAAACTGGATGAAACCGGCTCAAAACGGATCAGACCGGTTGAAACCGGTTCAAACCGGCTGAAACAGTTTCAAACCGGCTCAAACCGGTTCAAACCGGATCAGACCGGATGAAATCGGTTCACACCGGATCAAACCGGATGGAACCGGATCAAACCAGCTGAAACCGGTTCAAACCGGCTGAAACCGGATCAAACCGGCTCAAACCGGATCAGACCGGCTCAAACCGTTTCAGACCGGATCAAACCAGATGGAACCGGATCAAACCAGCTGAAACCAGTTCAAAACGGCTGAAACTGGATCAAACCGGCTCAAACTGGTTCAAACCGGATCAAACCGGTTCAGACCGGATCAAACCGGATCAGACCGGATCAAACTGGTTCAAACCGGATCAAACCGGTTCAGACCGGATCAAACCGGATGGAACCGGATCAAACCAGCTGAAACCGGTTGAAACCGGCTGAAACCGGATCAAACCGGCTCAATCCGGTTCAAACCGTATCAGACCGGTTGAAACCGTTTCAAACCGGATCAGACCGGATGAAACCGGTTCAGACCGGATCAAACCGGATGGATCCCGATGAAACTGGCTCAAACTGCTTCAAACTGGATCAAACCGGTTCAGACCGGATCAAACCGGATGGAACCGGATCAAACCAGCTGAAACCGGTTCAAACCGGCTGAAACTGGATCAAACCGTCTCAAACAGGTTCAAACCGGATCAGACCGGATGAAACCGGTTCAGACCGGATCAAACCGGATGGAACCGGATCAAACCAGCTGAAACCGATTCAAAATGGCTGAAACCGGATCAAACCGGCTCAAACTGGTTCAAACCTGATCAAACCGGTTCAGACCTGATCAAACCGGATGGAACCGGATGAAACCAGCTGAAACCGGTTGAAACCGGCTGAAACCGGATCAAACCGGATCAAACCGGTTCAAACCGGATCAGACCGGATGAAACCGGTTCAGACCGCATCAAACCGGATGGAACCGGATCAAACCAGCTGAAACCGGTTCAAACCGGCTGAATCCGGATCAAACCGGGTGGCACCGGATCAAACGAGCTGAAACCAGTTGAAACCGGCTGAAACCGGATCAAACCGGCTCAAACCGGTTCAAACCGGATCAAACTGAATGAAACCGGATGGAACCGGATCAAACCAGCTGAAACCGGTTGAAGCCGGCTGAAACCGGATCAAACCGGATGGAACCGGATCAAACCAGCTGACACCGGTTCAAACCGGCTGAAACAGGTTTAAACCGGATCAAACCGGATCAGACCGGATGAAACCGGTTCAGACCGGATCAAACCGGATGGAACCGGATCAAACCGGCTCAAACTGGTTCAAACCGGATCAAACCGGTTCAGACCGGATCAAACCGGATGGAACCGGATCAAACCAGCTGAAACCTTTTCAAACCGGCTGAAACTGGATCAAACCGGCTCAAACCGGTTCTAACCGGACGAGACCGGATGAAACCGGTTCAGACAGGATCAAACCCGATGGAACCAGATCAAACAAGCTGAAACCGGTTCAAACCGGCTGAAACCGGATCAAACAGGCTCAAACTGGTTCAAACCGCATCAAACCGGTTCAGACCGGATCAAACCGGATGGAACCGGATCAAACCAGCTGAAACCGGTTCAAACCGGCTGAAACCGGATTAAACCGGATGGAACCGGATCAAACCAGCTGAAACCGATTCAAACCGGCTGAAACCGGATCAAACCGGCTCAAACCGGTTCAAACCGGATCAGACCGGATGAAACCGGATTGAACCGGATGAAACTGGCTCAAACTGGTTCAAACCGGATCAAACCGGTTCAGACCGGAACAAACCTGCTGAAACCGGATCAAACCGGCTCAAACTGGTTCAAACTGTATCAAACCGGTTCAGACCGGATCAAACCGGATGGAACCGGATCAAACCAGCTGAAACCGGTTGAAACCGGCTGAAACCGGATCAAACCGGATGGAACCGGATCAAACCAGCTGAAACCGGTTCAAACCGGCTGAAACCGGATCAAACCGGCTTAAACTGGTTCAAACCGGATCAAACCGGTTCAGACCGGATGGAACCGGATGGACCCGGATCAAACCAGCTGAAACCGGTTCAAACCGGCTGAAACCTGATCAAACCGGCTCAAACCGTTTCAAACCGGATCAGACCAGATGAAACCGTTTCAGACCGGATCAAACCGGATGGAACCGGATCAAACCGGCTCAAACTGGTTCAAACCGGATCAAACCGGATCAGACCGGATGAAACTGGTTCAGACCGGATCAAACCGGTTCAGACCGGATGAAACCGGATGGAACCGGATCAAACCAGCTGAAACCGGTTGAAACCGGCTGAAACCGGATCAAACCGGTTCACACTGGTTCAAACCGGCTCAAACCGGTTCAAACCGGATCAGACCGGATGAAACCGGTTCAGACCGGATCAAACCGGATGGAATCGGATGAAACTAGCTCAAACTGGATCAAACCGGTTCAGACCGGATCAAACCGGATGGAACCGGATCAAATCAGCTGAAACCGGTTCAAAACGGCTGAAACCGGATCAAACCGGCTCAAACCGGTTCAAACCGCATCGAACCGGTTCAGACCGGATCAAACCGGATGCAACAGGATCAAACCAGCTGAAAACGGTTGAAACCGGCTGAAACCGGATCAAACCGGATGGAACCGGATCAAACCAGCGGAAACCGGTTCAAACCGGCTGAAACCGGTTCAAAACGGCTGAAACCGGATCAAACCGGCTCAAACTGGTTCAAACCGGATCAAACCGGTTCAGACCGGATCAAACCGGATGGAACCCGATCAAACCAGCTGAAATCGGTTGAAACCGGCTGAAACCGGATCAAACCGGCTCAAACCGGTTCAAACCTGATCAGACTGGCTGAAACCGGTTCAGACCGGATCAAACTGGATGGAACCGGATCAAACCACCGGAAACAGGTTCAAAACGGCTGAAACCGGATCAAACCGGCTCAAACTGGTTCAAACCGGATCGAACCGGTTCAGACCGGAGGAAACCGAATGGATCCGGATGAAACCAGCTGAAACCGGTTGAAACAGGCTGAAACTGGATCAAACCGGATGGAACCGGATCAAACCAGCTGAAACCAGTTGAAACCGGCTGAAACCGGTTCAAACCGGCTGAAACAGTTTCAAACCGGTTCAAACCGGATCAGACCGGATGAAACCGGTTCAGACCGGATCAAACCGGATGGAACCGGATCAAACCGGCTCAAACTGGTTCAAACCGGATCAAACCGGTTCAGACCGGATCAAACCGGATGGAACCGGATCAAACGGGATGGAACCGGATCAAACCAGCTGAAACCGGTTCAAACCGGATGAAACAGGTTCAAACCGGCTCAAACCGGTTCAAACCGGATGGGACCGGATGAAACCGGTTCAGACCGGATCAAACCGGATGGAACCGGATGAAACTGGCTCAAACTGTTTCAAACCGGATCAAACTGGTTCAGACCGGATCAAACCGGATGGAACGGGATCAAACCAGCTGAAACCAGTTGAAACCGGCTGAAACCGGATCAAACCGGCTCAAACAGGTTCAAACCAGATCAGACCGGATGAAACCGGTTCAGACCGGATCAAACCGGATGGAAGCGGATCAAACCGGCTCAAACTGGTTCAAACCGGATAAAAACGGTTCAGACCGGATCAAACCGGATGGAATCGGATTAAACCAGCTGAAACCGGTTGAAACCGGCTGAAACCGGATCAAACCGGCTCAATCCGGTTCAAACCGGATCAGACCGGATGAAACTGGTTCAGACCGGATCAAACCGGATGGAACCGGATCAAACCAGCTGAAACCCGTTCAAACCGGCTGAAACTGGATCAAACCGGCTCAAACTGGTTCAAACCGGATCAAACCGGTTCAGACCGGATCAAACCGGCTGAAACCGGATCAAACCGGCTCAAACTGGTTCAAATCGGATCAAACCGGTTCAGACCGGATCAAACCGGATGGAACCGGATCAAACCAGCTGAAACCGGTTGAAACCGGCTGAAACCGGATCAAACCGGATGGAACCGGATCAAACCAGCTGAAACCGGTTGAAACCGGCTGAAACCGGTTCAAAACGGCTGAAATCGGATCAAACCGGTTCAAACTGGTTCACACCGGCTCAAACCGGTTCAAACCGGATCAGACCGGATGAAACCGGTTCAGACCGAATCAAACCGGATGGAACCGGATGAAACTGGCTCAAACTGGTTCAAACAGGATCAAACCGGTTCAGACCGGATCAAACCGGATGGAACCGGATCAAACCAGCTGAAACCGGTTCAAACCGGCTGAAACCGGATCAAACCGGCTCAAACCGGTTCAAACCGGATCGAACAGGTTCAGACCGGATCAAACCGGATGGAACCGGATCAAACCAGCTGAAACCGGTTGAAACCGGCTGAAACCGGATCAAACCGGATGGAACCGGATCAAACAAGCTGAAACCGGTTCAAGCCGGCTGAAACCGGTACAAAACGGCTGAAACTGGATCAAACCGGCTCAAACTGGTTCACACCGGATCAAACTGGTTCAGACCGGATCAAACCGGATGGAACCGGATCAAACGGGATGGAACCGGATTAAACCAGCTGAAACCGGTTCAAACCGGATGAAACAGGTTCAAACCGGCTCAAACCGGTTCAAACCGGATGAGACCGGATGAAACCGGTTCAGACCGGATCAAACCGGATTGAACCGGATCAAATTGGTACAAACCGGATAAAAACGGTTCAGACCGGATCAAACCGGATGGAACCGGATCAAACCTGCTGAAACCGGTTGAAACCGGCTGAAACCGGATCAAACCGGCTCAATCCGGTTCAAAACGGATAAGACCAGATGAAACTGGTTCAGACCGGATCAAACAGGATGGAACCGGATCAAACCAGCTGAAACCGGTTCAAACCGGCTGAAACCGGATCAAACCGGCTCATACTGGTTCAAACAGATCAAACCGGTTCAGACCGGATGAAACCGGATGGAACCGGATCAAACCAGCTAAAACCGGTTCAAAACGGCTGGAACCGGATCAAACCGGCTCAAACTGGTTCAAACCGGATCAAACCGGTTCAGACCAGATCAAATCGGATGGAACCGGATCAAACCAGCCTAAACCGGTTGAAACCGGCTGAAACCGGATCAAACCGGCTCAAACCGGTTCAAACCGGATCAGACCGGATGAAACCGGTTCAGACCAGATCAAACCGGATGGAACCGGATCAAACCAGCTGAAACCGGTTCAAATCGGCTGTAACCGGATCAAACCGGCTCAAACCGGTTCAAACCGGATCAGACCGGATGAAACCGGTTCAGACCGGATCAAACCGGATGGAACCGGATGAAACTGTCTCAAACTGGATCAAACCGGTTCAGACCGGATCAAACCGGATGGAACCGGATGAAACTGGCTCAAACTGTTTCAAACCGGATCAAACCGGATCAGACCGGATCAAACCGGATGGAACCGGGTCAAACCAGCTGAAACCGGTTGAAACCGGCTGAAACCGGATCAAACCGGCTCAAACCGGTTCAAACCGTATCAGAAAGGATGAAACCGGTTCAGACCGGATCAAACCGGATGGAACCGGATCAAACCAGCTGAAACCGGTTCAAAACGGCTGAAATCGGATCAAACCGGTTCAAACTGGTTCACACCGGCTCAAACCGGTTCAAACCGGATCAGACCGGATGAAACCGGTTCAGACCGAATCAAACCGGATGGAACCGGATGAAACTGGCTCAAACTGGTTCAAACAGGATCAAACCGGTTCAGACCGGATCAAACCGGATGGAACCGGATCAAACCAGCTGAAACCGGTTCAAATCGGCTGAAACCGGATCAAACCGGCTCAAACCGGTTCAAACCGGATCAGACCGGATGAAACCGGTTCAGACCGGATCAAACCGGATGGAACCGGATGAAACTGGCTCAAACTGGATCAAACCGGTTCAGACCGGATCAAACCGGATGGAACCGGATGAAACTGGCTCAAACTGTTTCAAACCGGATCAAACCGGTTCAGACCGGATCAAACCGGATGGAACCGGGTCAAACCAGCTGAAACCGGTTGAAACCGGCTGAAACCGGATCAAACCGGCTCAAACTGGTTCAAACCGTATCAGAAAGGATGAAACCGGTTCAGACCGGATCAAACCGGATGGAACCGGATCAAACCAGCTGAAACCGGTTCAAAACGGCTGAAATCGGATCAAACCGGTTCAAACTGGTTCACACCGGCTCAAACCGGTTCAAACCGGATCAGACCGGATGAAACCGGTTCAGACCGAATCAAACCGGATGGAACCGGATGAAACTGGCTCAAACTGGTTCAAACAGGATCAAACCGGTTCAGACCGGATCAAACCGGATGGAACCGGATCAAACCAGCTGAAACCAGTTCAAACCGGCTGAAACCGGATCAAACCGGCTCAAACCGGTTCAAACCGGATCGAACAGGTTCAGACCGGATCAAACCGGATGGAACCGGATCAAACCAGCTGAAACCGGTTGAAACCGGCTGAAACCGTATCAAACCGGATGGAACCGATTCAAACAAGCTGAAACCGGTTCAAGCCGGCTGAAACCGGTACAAAACGGCTGAAACCGGATCAAACCGGCTCAAACTGGTTCAAACCGGATCAAACCGGTTCAGACCGGATCAAACCGGATGGAACCGGATCAAACGGGATGGAACCGGATTAAACCAGCTGAAACCGGTTCAAACCGGATGAAACAGGTTCAAACCGGCTCAAACCGGTTCAAACCGGATGAGACCGGATGAAACCGGTTCAGACCGGATCAAACCGGATTGAACCGGATCAAATTGGTACAAACCGGATAAAAACGGTTCAGACCGGATCAAACCGGATGGAACCGGATCAAACCTGCTGAAACCGGTTGAAACCGGCTGAAACCGGATCAAACCGGCTCAATCCGGTTCAAAACGGATAAGACCGGATGAAACTGGTTCAGACCGGATCAAACAGGATGGAACCGGATCAAACCAGCTGAAACCGGTTCAAACCGGCTGAAACCGGCTCAAACCGGCTCAAACCGTTTCAAACCGGATCAGACGGGGTGAAACCGGTTCAGAGCGGATCAAACCGGATGGAACCTGATCAAACCAGCTGAAACCGGTTCAAACCGGCTGAAACGGGATCAAACCGGCTAAAACCGGTTCAAACCGGACCAGACCGGTTCAGACCGGAACAAACCGTTTCAGACCGGATAGAATCGGATGTAACCGGATCAACCCGGCTCAAACCGATGCAGACCGGATCAAACCGACTCAGACCGGATCAAACCGGACGGAACCGGATCAAACCGACTCAAACCGGTTCAAACCAGATTAGACCCGATGAAACCGGTTCAGACCGGATCAAACTTGATGGAACCGGATCAAACCGGCTCAAACCGTAGGGTTAGGGTCAGGGTCAGGGTCAGGGTCAGGGTCAGGTTCAGGGGCAGGGGTAGGGTCAGGGTCAGGGTCAGGGTCAGGGTCAGGTTTAGGGTCAGGGTCAGGGTCAGGGTTAGGGTCAGGGTCAGGGTCAGGGTCAGGGTCAGGGTCAGCGTTTAGCGTCAGGGTCAGGGTTTAGCGTCAGGGTCAGGGTCAGGGTCAGGGTTTAGCGTCAGGGTCAGGGTTTAGCGTCAGGGTCAGGGTCAGGGTCAGGGTCAAGGTTCGGGTCAGGGTCAGGGTCAGGGTCAGGGTCAGGGTCAGGGTTAGGGTCAGGGTCAGGGCTAGGGTCAGGGTGAGGGCTAGGGGTAGGGTTAGGGTCAGGGTTAGGGTCAGGGTGAGGGTCAGGGTCAGGGTTAGGGTTAGGGTTAGGGCTAGGGTTCGGGTTAGGGTTAGGGCTAGGGTTCGGGTTAGGGTTAGGGTTCGGGTTCGGGTTCGGGTTCGGGTTCGGGTTCGGGTTCGGGTTAGGGTTAGGGTTAGGGTTAGGGTTAGGGTTAGGGTTAGGGTTAGGGTTCGGGTTCGGGTTTAGGGTTCGGGTTCGGGTTCGGGTTCGGGTTCGGGTTCGGGTTCGGGTTAGGGTTCGGGTTAGGGTTAGGGTTAGGGTTAGGGTTAGGGTTAGGGTTAGGGTTAGGGTTAGGGTTAGGGTTAGGGTTAGGGTTTAGGGTTAGGGTTAGGGTTAGGGTTAGGGTTAGGGTTAGGGTTAGGGTTAGGGTTAGGGTTAGGGTTAGGGTTAGGGTTAGGGTTAGGGTTAGGGTTAGGGTTAGGGTTAGGGTTAGGGTTAGGGTTAGGGTTAGGGTTAGGGTTAGGGTTAGGGTTAGGGTTAGGGTTAGGGTTAGGGTTAGGGTTAGGGTTAGGGTTAGGGTTAGGGTTAGGGTTAGGGTTAGGGTTAGGGTTAGGGTTAGGGTTAGGGTTAGGGTTAGGGTTAGGGTTAGGGTTAGGGTTAGGGTTAGGGTTAGGGTTAGGGTTAGGGTTAGGGTTAGGGTTAGGGTTAGGGTTAGGGTTAGGGTTAGGGTTAGGGTTAGGGTTAGGGTTAGGGTTAGGGTTAGGGTTAGGGTTAGGGTTAGGGTTAGGGTTAGGGTTAGGGTTAGGGTTAGGGTTAGGGTTAGGGTTAGGGTTAGGGTTAGGGTTAGGGTTAGGGTTAGGGTTAGGGTTAGGGTTAGGGTTAGGGTTAGGGTTAGGGTTAGGGTTAGGTTAGGGTTAGGGTTAGGGTTAGGGTTAGGGTTAGGGTTAGGGTTAGGGTTAGGGTTAGGGTTAGGGTTAGGGTTAGGGTTAGGGTTAGGGTTAGGGTTAGGGTTAGGGTTAGGGTTAGGGTTAGGGTTAGGGTTAGGGTTAGGGTTAGGGTTAGGGTTAGGGTTAGGGTTAGGGTTAGGGTTAGGGTTAGGGTTAGGGTTAGGGTTAGGGTTAGGGTTAGGGTTAGGGTTAGGGTTAGGGTTAGGGTTAGGGTTAGGGTTAGGGTTAGGGTTAGGGTTAGGTTAGGGTTAGGGTTAGGGTTAGGGTTAGGGTTAGGGTTAGGTTGGTTAGGGTTAGGGTTAGGGTTAGGGTTAGGGTTAGGGTTAGGGTTAGGGTTAGGGTTAGGGTTAGGGTTAGGGTTAGGGTTAGGGTTAGGGTTAGGGTTAGGGTTAGGGTTAGGGTTAGGGTTAGGGTTAGGGTTAGGGTTAGGGTTAGGGTTAGGGTTAGGTTAGGTTAGGGTTAGGGTTAGGGTTAGGGTTAGGGTTAGGGTTAGGGTTAGGGTTAGGGTTAGGGTTCGGGTTCGGGTTAGGGTTAGGGTTAGGGTTCGGGTTCGGGTTAGGGTTAGGGTTAGGGTTAGGGTTCGGGTTAGGGTTAGGGTTAGGGTTAGGGTTAGGGTTAGGGTTAGGGTTAGGGTTAGGGTTCGGGTTAGGGTTAGGGTTCGGGTTAGGGTTAGGGTTAGGGTTAGGGTTAGGGTTAGGGTTAGGGTTAGGGTTAGGGTTAGGGTTAGGGTTAGGGTTAGGGTTAGGGTTCGGGTTCGGGTTCGGGTTAGGGTTAGGGTTAGGGTTAGGGTTAGGGTTAGGGTTAGGGTTCGGGTTAGGGTTAGGGTTCGGGTTAGGGTTAGGGTTCGGGTTAGGGTTAGGGTTAGGGTTAGGGTTCGGGTTAGGGTTAGGGTTCGGGTTAGGGTTAGGGTTAGGGTTAGGGTTAGGGTTAGGGTTAGGGTTCGGGTTAGGGTTAGGGTTAGGGTTAGGGTTAGGGTTAGGGTTCGGGTTCGGGTTAGGGTTAGGGTTAGGGTTAGGGTTAGGGTTAGGGTTCGGGTTAGGGTTCGGGTTAGGGTTCGGGTTAGGGTTAGGGTTCGGGTTCGGGTTAGGGTTAGGGTTAGGGTTCGGGTTAGGGTTAGGGTTAGGGTTAGGGTTAGGGTTAGGGTTAGGGTA
>NW_027257565.1:0-81800 GCF_043159975.1 Macaca nemestrina
ATTCAGTTTGCCCATTTATTGAAGACATTTTTCTTTCCTCATTGTGTGTTCTTGGCACCTTTGTCAAAAATCAGTTGACTGTATGAGTTCATTTCTGTGCTTCCTATTCTATTCCACTGGTTAATATATCTGTTTATATGCTAGTTTCATGCTATTTTGATTACTACAGCTTTGTAATAGATGAAATTCTGTAGTGTGATGTTTCCAGCTTTGTTTTCGTTTGTTTGTTTGGTCAAGCTTGATTTGGTTATTTGGAATCTTTTGTATTTCCAATACAAATTTTAGGATTTTTTTTTCTATTTCTGTGAAGAATCAATTTTAGTAGGAATTACATTGAATTTGCAGATTGTTTGGGGGAGTATGAACATTTAATTATACAAACTCTTCCAATCCATGAACATGAGATGTCTTTCCACTTATTAGTGTCATCTCCTATTTCTTTTTATTAAAGTTTATGGTTTTACATATATAGATCGGTGACTTCTTTGGCTAAAATTTTTTGGATGCTATTGTAAATGGGATTGTTTTCATAATTTCTTTTTCAGGCAGCTGTTGTTAGTGTATAGAAATGCCACCGATTTTTGTCAGTAAATTTCGTGTCCTGCAACTTTACTGAATTTGTTTCTAAGTTCTAGCAGTTTTTGGTGGAGTCTTTAGGATTTTCTATATAAAAAAATTATGTCTTCAGAAAACAGAGATAATTTCACTTCATTCTTCTCCATTTGGATTCCTTTTATTTCTTTCTTTTGCCCAATTGCTCTTGCTAGCACTTCCAGTAATATGTTGAGCAGCAGTGGTGAGACTATCTTGTGGGCATCCTTGTCTTGATGATCCTTTTCACTACTGGGTATGATATTAGCTGGGGGATTGTCATATATGGCCTGCATTGTGTTAAGAAATATTCTTTATACTTAATTTATTGAGGGCTTTTTTTGTGGTGAAAGAATATTGAATTTTGACTGATCCTTCATTCTGTTAATATGGTGAATCACATTTATTAATTTGCACATCCTAACCTTGCATCCCAAGGATAAATTGCACTTGATATGGTTAATGATCCTTTTAATGTGCTGGTAAACAAAGTTTGCTAGTTTATTTTTTGAGGACTTTTACATCTATATATATCAGTAATATTGGCCTGTAGTTTTCTTTCCTTGTAGTGTCTTTCTCTGGCTTTCCTATTAGGGTAATGTTGGCCTCATTAAATGAGTTTCAAGGGCCAGGTGCAGTGGCTCATGCCTGTAATCCCAGCGTTCTGGGAGGCTGAGGTGGGCTGATCACAAGGTCAGGAGTTCAAGACAAGCCTGGCCAATATGGTGAAACCCCGTCTCTAATAAAAATACAAAAACTAGCCAGGCATGGTGGCAAGTGCCTGTAGTCCCAGCTACTCCGGAGGCTGAGGCAGGAGAATCGCTTGAACCTGGAAGGCGGAGATTGTAGTGAACTGAGATTGTGCCACTGCACTCCAGCCTGGCAACAGAGTGAGACTCTGTCTCAAAAAATAAAATTAAAATAAAATAAAATAAAATAAAATAAAATAAAATAAAATAAGAGTTTCCAAGTGCTCACTCCTTTAACTTTTTGGAAGAATTTGGAAGAATTGGTATTAGTTCTTCTTTAAATGTTTGCAGAATTCAGCTATGAAGCCATCTTCTATTTTTGTTAATCTAGTAGGACAATTTTCCCAACACCGTGTATTAATAATCAGTTTCAGTTTAATCTGTGGGAATGTATTATCCCCAAACATACAAGGGCTCTATCATAGTTTTCTTTCTTTCTTTTAGACTCTTATTTTTTCAATTTTACCTTTTTTTGCAGAGGGGTCTTGCTCTGCCACCCAGGCTGGAGTGCAACAGCATTATCATGGCTCACTGAAGCCTCAGCCTCCTGGACTAAGTGATCCTCTCACCTCAGCCTCCAGAGTAGCTGGAACTATAGATGTATGCCGTCATGACTGGCTAGTTTTTAATTTTTTTTTTTTTTGTAGAGATAGGACTTCCCTATGTTGTCCAGGTTGGTCCTGAACTCTTGGCCTCAAGTAATCCTCATGCCTTGGCCTCTCAAAGTGCAGGGATTATAGGCGTGAGCCACCATGCCTGGCTTCGCATTGTTTTTTTCTTAATTTTTAATTTTTCGGATACATAGCAAGTGTATATATTTATGGGATACTTGAGATATTTTGATACAGGCATTTAATGTGTAGTAACCACATCAGGGTAAATGGGGTAGCCATACACTCACGCCTTTATCCTTTCTTTGTGTTACAAACAATCCAATTATACTTTTAGTTATTTTAAAGTGTACAGTAAATTATTATTGATTGCAGTCAGCAGTTACCCTGTTATGCAATCAAATACTAGATCTTATTCTAACTATATTTTTGTACTCATTAACCATGTACACTCACCAGCCTCACTATTTTTCCCAGCCTCTGTAAAGAGTAGATCCATCATTCTACTCTCTATCTCCATGAGTTAAATTGTTTTATTTATTTATTTCATTTATTTATTTTTTGAGATGGAGTCTTGCTCTGTCACCAAGGCTGGAGTGACAGTGGTGCGATCTTGGTTCACTGCAAACTCTGCCTCCCAGGTTCAAGCAATTCTCCTGCCTCAGTCTCCTGAGTAGCTAGGACTATGGGTACGCGCCACCATGCCTGGCTAATTTTATTTTTATTTTTTATTTTTAGTAGAGACAGGGTTTCACCATATTGGCCAGGCTGGTTTCCAACTCCTGACCTTGTGATCCACCCACCTTGGCATCCCGAAGTGCTGGGATTACAGACGTGAGCCACTGCGCCTGGCCTGAGTTCAATTGTTTTAAATTTTAGCTTCCACAAATAAGTGCAAACATGCAAAATTTGTCTTTCCGTGTCTGGATTATTTCACTTAACATAATGTTCTCCAGTTCTATCCATGTCATTGCAAGGACAGGATCTCATTCTTTTTTCATGGCTAAATAGCACTCCATTGTGTATATGTACCACATTTTCTTTATCCATTTATATATTGACAGACACTTAAGTTATTTCTAAACCTTGGTATTATGAATAATGCTGCAATACACATAGGAGTGCAACTATCTCTTCAATATACTGATTCCCTTTCTTTTGTGTATATACCTAGCAATGGGATTACTAGATGATATGGTAGTCCTATTTTTAGTTTTTGCTACTTTGGACTATTTTTGTCCTTGTATGTGCCATATTGTTTTTATCAGTATGGTTTTATAATATATTTAGTAGGACAAGTCTTTCTACTTCAGTCTTCGTTTTCAAAATGGACTCAGTTTGTGTGAGCTTTGTCTATATAATTTTTATTGTTTTGATAAAAGCTGGTCAGATACAAAATATTTATGAAATATATGTATAGTATGAAGAATAAAAGTAGAACAAGTAGCCATGTACTTACTCCCAATATATAAAATGAAGCATTATCTTTGA
Source organism: Macaca nemestrina (assembly GCF_043159975.1). Lineage (NCBI taxonomy): Eukaryota > Metazoa > Chordata > Mammalia > Primates > Cercopithecidae > Macaca > Macaca nemestrina. The sequence continues at coordinate 3,443 of NW_027257565.1, forward strand.
AGTTCCCGACACACCATTTCCCAATCCATTCCTGAGGGTCATTCTTCAGAGCTCAACTTTATGCTGAATTTTGTGTCTATCATTCCATTGCTTGTCTTGGTCCTTTGCATAACTATATGTAGATTATTTAGATTTGATTTTTTTTTTAGCTTTGATTATTTTTAAGTTGTATAGAAATGTAATTATACTGGGTGTATTCTCCCTCTGCTTTCTTTCATTCTCCTTGACATTATATTAGTGAAATTCATCCTTGTCGTTGTGCATGTTTTAGATCATTAATTTCCACTGATATCATTGTATGAATATACCATATTCCATTTATCATACTGGTGCTGAATGGTTTCCAGTTTTTGCTGTTACTAGCAGTACTGCTGTAAATATTCTTGTATAGTTTTCACACTGCTCATGAGAAAGTATTTTTCTACAATAGAGTTTCTTAAATTGTTTTACCTTAGGACACTTTTCATTTTTTTTTTTTTAAATTAAGAACTCTAAAGAGCTTTCAATTATACAGTTTGTATATACTTATATTTGTTTTATTAAAAATTAAAATTGAGAAAATTTAAAAGTATTTATATATTCATTTAAAATAGCAGTGATATGTTGGGAGAACTGGATATCTACATGCTGAAGAATGAAATTTGACCCTTATCTCATACTACATGCAAAAACTAACTCAAGATGAATAAAAAACTTGAATTTAAGACCTAAACTGCAAAACTACTAGAAGAAAACATAGGATAAAGCTTCATGACATTGGTCTGAGCAACGATATTTTTATATGACCCCCAATTATAGGCAACAAAAGTGAAATTAGACAAATGGAATGACATAAAACTAAAAAGAGGTCATTGCCAAGAAGACAATCAACCATGTGAGGAGACAGCCTATGAAATGAGAGAGAAAATATTTGCAAACTAAACGTCTGATAAAGTGTTAATATCCAAAATATATGAGGAACTCAAACAACTCAACAGCAAGAAAACAACCTGATTAAAAAATGGGCAAGGATCTAAGTAGACATTTCTCAAAAGAAGACACACAAATAGTCTTATAGGTATATAAAAACAAGCTCAACATCACCAATCATCAGGGAAATGAAAACTAAAACAAAAATGAGATGTCACATCCCAGCTGCTAGAATGGATATTATCAAAAAGATTAAAGATAAGTTCTGACAAGGATGTGAAGAAAAGGCAGCCCTTGCACTCTGTTGGTGGGAATGTCAGTACAACCATCATGGAAAACAGTATGGAGTTTCTTCCAAAAATTACAAATAGAAATACCATATGATCCAGCAATCCCACAACTGAATATACACCCAAAGGCAATGAAATCAGTATGTTGAAAAGATATCTGTGCTCCCATGTGTCTTGCAGCACTATTCACAATAGTTAAGATGTGGAATGAACTGATGTTTCCATCAATGATGAATAAAGAAAATGTTGTATTACAGACACAATGCAATACCACTCAGCCTTATAGAAAGAGAAAAATCTTATTATTTGCAATGACATGGATGAAACTTAAGGGCATTATGTTTAAGTAAAATAAGCCAGGCACAGAAAGATAAATACTGTATGACCTCACTTACATGTGGAATCTAAAAAAGCTAAACTTATGGAAGTAGAGAGATGGTCAAAGGATACAAAATTTCATTTAGATAGGAACAATAAGTTTAAGAGTTCTATTGTACAATGTGGTAACTATAGTTAATAAAAATGTATTCTTTAAAATTGCTGAGAGTAGGCTGGGCACAGTGGCTCATGCCTGTAATCCCAGCACTTTGGGATGCTGAGGTGGGTGGATCACCTGAGGTCAGGAGTTCAAGACTAGCCTGGCCAACATGGTGAAACCCCGTCTCTATAAAAATACAAAAATTAGATGGGTATGGTGATGGGTGCCTGTAATCCCAGCTACTCAGGAGGCTGACACAGGAGAATCGCTTGAACCCAGGAGGTGGAGGTTGCAGTGAGCCAAGATCGCGCCACTACACTCTAGCCTGGGTGACCAAAAACAAAAAAAATTGCTGACAGTAGATTTTAAGTGTTCTCACCACAAGAAATGATAAGTGTGTGAGGTAATGCATATGTTAATTAACTATAGCCATTCTAGAATGTATACTTAGTTCAAGATATCATGTCTTATGCCATAAATGTATATAATTTTTATTTGCAGCATAAAAAATAATAAATTAAAAATTATAGCAATAAGCCCATTGTATGTTGATATAAATAATATATTTTCATAAAAATTCTATTTTTCAAAATAAGAAAAATTAATGAAGAGTGATATTGTTTTACATTTTTGAAAATCTCTGTATTAGAAGGCAGCTAGATCTTCATATGTGCCTCTATGTTCAAACTGTTACATATTATTTTGGTTGAAATATGTGAAGAAAATTTGGCCTCACCAAACATGTAGTTGGAAAAGGTGATGGTATTTTATGAACCTTTTCAGATAATTGTGAATCTTCTTCTTTGACACTATACCTAAATTTGGCCAATGGTAATTTCTTAAAGATTAGTTGCAATATGGAATCTGAAACCATATCAATGACCTTTCCATCCTCTGTTACACTAAATTATTGCTCTTTCTTGCCCTTTTGTGAAAATGTTATTCATGCATTATTTTGTAAAATCATGGATGTGTCATTTGAATGTTCACTGTCTTATGCAGATATCACAAATATTGATACATTTTCTTACAAGACATCCAAAGATCACATTCATTAATATCACCACTGATCTCATCAGAAAAGCCTTTACATTTTGGGACTTTTTTCAAAATTCCAAGTTTTGCTTGAAAGATTGAATTTTGTCATTGACAATAAAAAACAACAAATAATGTTAGTTTCCCTAAAGTGATAGACTCACTTCATCCATTTTGATGAAATGTTGGTCAGATAGTCAAGTCTGAATAGGTATGGTTTTTCTGTTAGTATTTGTTTCAAATAAAAATGGTGTTCTTTGGAAGCAATGGTTAGTTCAGTTCAGAACTCAAACAATGGCACAGGTCTTCTGAGAGACACACTTCATGCTTCAATATGCAGCTGAGGTGTTTCAGGTATATTTCCCATTTCACACATAGAATGTTAAAAAGATGTTTATCAGGAGTTGAGATTTAGGCTGGTTGCGGTGGCTCATGCCTGTAACCCAAGCACTTTGGGAGGCCAAGGCAGGTGGATCGCCTGAGGTCAGAAGTTCAAGACCACCCTGGCTTGAACTGGGGAGGCGGGGGTTGCAGTGAGCCGAGATCACACCACTGCACTCCAGCCTGGGAAATAGAGTGAGACTTTGTCTCAAAAAAAAAAAAAAAAAAAAGGAATAAAATAAAATAATTGAGATTTAATAAATTTAGTACCTTTTCTTGCCTCAAGGACATTCTTAAGTAATACTGGCGATTTTGTTGTTGTTGTTGTTGTTGTGCATCCATGATAGTGTAATGTAAACAGAATGAAAAAAGCAAACTATGTCTAAGTGTGATAATGAAGATAGTTTTGACTTGTGGAACCTCCTAGAGGGTCTCAGGGACCCCGAGGAGTTCGTGGACCACACATTAAGTGCCTGCTCTAAATGCCTGGAAATGAAATTGTTGGGTTATGAGTATTCACATCTTCAGATTTCCTAGAGAATGTCAAATTGTTTTCCAAGTAGTTGTAACAATTTCTACTTCTATAAGGAATGTAAAAGAATTATCATTTTTCTGCATTCTTGCCAACATTTGATGTGACCAGAGTTTTACATTTTGGCCAACATGGTGCATGTGCATGAGCACCTCACTATGGTGTTAATTTGCATTGGCCTGTTGAGTATTTTGTTTTTAATATATCCTAATGGGTTATTTGTGTTCCTTCTTCCATCAAGCACTTAAGTGTTTTGCTTAGTTTTCTCTTGATTTTTTGCTTTCTGATGTTATATACAGGCATTCTTTGCATGATACGGATTCCTCCATCCTTTTCTCGTTCCAGAATCCTTACCCTTTCTTTCTTTCTTCTCTTCTTTTATCCTGGGATCTGTCACCCTTCTCTACAGAAATCATACATTTTCAAGAATTCTTTTTCAGTTTCTTCTTATGTCTTGCAAGGGCTGTGGTCGCTGGTATTGCGAGGTAGTCCACATCTCTTCTCCTCCACCCGTCTACTGATGTGCGACAGTACACTCTGGTCTCAGTGTCTGGCAGATCTCCCGGGGAGGGAGGGAAGGGTGAACTCTGGACGCTGGACGTCTCCCACTAGGATTTTGTCCCAGGCTTTTGTTTTCTCGGAGGCCTAAGCTCATTATGTAGATTATATGTGGATAGGTAAGGGAGAGAAAGGAGAGCTTTTGATGGAGGAGAGAGAACATACAGCCTTCTCTGTGACTGGGGAAGGGGAGATTATTGGAGGAAATGCAAGCAGCAGGAACTGGCACCTCCAGCCCTGGAAGCTCCTTGAGGGAGGGGCAGCATCTCAGAAGACAGGGGTATTTCAGCCTCAGCAAAGATTACCATGCCCCAAGGACCTGTGGAAGAGGAAGACGCCAATCTCCAAGGGTCTCCTCCAACTAAGGACAATGTGGATGCCAGCACTGACCATGGGAATTGGGGGCTGTTCTGTTTCCTGGGTACCACATGGACCTCAGCTGGCTGAGGGATGGGATGGGAGATAAAACAGAGAGTGACTTTGCTGTCATCCCAGAGAGATGAGCTTTAAACTTAGATTTTAAAGAGAATAAAGAAATTGGTATTTCTTACACACAACTTGAGGGACTAATGTTTATGCCCGTTAAAATTGTAGCTTTGATTTTATTTCTTATGAACAAATAATGCTGGCTTTATAATGCTGAGAACACTCGCTTCCTTTCTGGCCCTGAGTTAAAATTTCCAAACTTCCTACTTTGACAACTATAACAGGTCCATGACCAAATCAGTCAAGGAATCTGTGATCTGTGGACAAGTGTGGGATCCAGGAATCTGCAGTTTAACAAGTCCCCAAGTGATTCTGATGCTAGAACCCGTGTTTTATTTAACGCTAGATTTCTCTAAGTGGTTGGTGAGAGATAAAGTTTCATTCAGTCCTGCTTCCGTATTTGTCAGGCAAAACTGTTGCCAGGATTGAAGATTCATTTGCAATGTGCCCAGCCTAAAGTAGAGAGGATCAATTAGGGATGTGTTCTATTATTATGATCACTAGGGAGGGTGACACTTGGGTTAAATTTTAAAGGTTGAGCAAAAATTGGCCAAAGAATGATGAAAAGGAATATTTGGGCCAGAGATCAGCATACCCATGTAGCAGGCGTTCCTGAGGGAGCCTGCTGGAGAGGTGAGCAGGGACCAGTCTCACATGCCAGGTTTGTAAATGGCACATGGCACGTGTGGCAAATGGATTGCAAGGAGGAGGGATTGGAGCCACAAAAGGAGTGAAGGGTTATTCTAATAATACAGCCTTGGATTCCTGACAGCCAGTGCTGCATGAGTCTTCTAATACTCCTTTTGGCTTTTAAATCCATGCTTTAGTTGTTGCCTTCCTTGAAGACATGGCTGGGGGTGTCATCTTAGTAATTATAACCATCAGTTATGATTACACTGACAGGGTCTAGTGGGAGGAAGAGTCCACTAGACCCCATGGCTGGAAATCTGAAGAAAGAAAGCTGGCATGCGTTATAAAATCACAAGAATGACCAGCACCATCTCCACGGCTGTGGAATCCCAGGTGATACCAAGGGGATTGGAGCAAGCAAGTTACTCTCTCTGATTCTCTTTCTAAGCTAGGTGACCTCAGGGTACGTGAAACATCCCTGACTTGGGGAGCAGCCATCAAATCTCAGGGAATGGGTGGTATCCCTACCCTGTTCAGAATACAACCTGCCAGCCACCTCAGTGAAAAGCTGATAAAGCCAGAGGAAGCTGCCTAAACCTACTGCCTCCCTCCCCAAGAAATCGGATGGGATTTTGCTGTAGATTTCACACCCTAAGCCCCTCTTTGATACCGCACTTGTAGCCTCTGATTTTTATCTCTTTTTATTTACTGCCATCCCCAGGATCTAGAACAGTGTCCATTACATCTTAAAAGCTGAAATACTTACTGTCTGAACGAGTAGCCTCAGAGAAGATGAGTCTTCTGCAGGCTCATCCTTCTGTGTACTCCCAGCTCACTTCATTTTTTCCACCTCCCGTCTCTGCACCTCAATCGCACTTTCTATTGAAGCCTTCTCACAGCTGATAAAGGGGCTCAAGTCTCCCTCATGTTAAAATAGAAACACTCTCTGGCCCTCTAGCTGATAGTCTGATTACCTTGGCTTATTTCTATTTATTCCTCATGCTTCTTCTATGACCTCTGTCTCCCCCACTCCCCTGGAAGGGCCCTCGTCAAGGTTGTGAGTGGCTGTACTACTGAGTCCACTGTTGGCTTTTTAGTCTTTATCTCAGCTTTTGTATAAGCTGCTTCCTTCCCAAAACTTTCCTCTCTTGCGGGAGGAAACATTGTGCTTTACCGGTGTTTCTCCTGATTTTCAGATCATTGTGTCGTATTCTGCTCCCAGCCCTGGGTTCTTCTGTCTACCCCCTAAACTTGGGGTTCCTGAGGGCTCCACCCTCAGCCCTTTCTCTTCTCACTTCCTATGCTTCCTGAGGGATTAATATGACCCATATGCTGAGGGTGCACAGATATTCATCTCCAGTTGCACTTCCATTCCCAACTCCAGACTTTTCCTGGGTGGCTCCACATGGATGCTTCCCAGGAGACCCAGAGACGCGAGGAAACCAACCACAAAATCCCATCTTTGGGGAAAGTCTATTTCCTGAGACCACTTGGGTACCAGCAACTATACCTGTCAAGATGTAGAATTTATTAGGATGAATGGAAAAGCAGAGAAGCAGCACTCAGATAACCAGAGGAAGCAGCTACTGCAGCACTGCAGGGGGAATGAAGGAAGAAGTTGCTGCTAATGGAACCCAGAAACTTTGAGCAGAGCTGGGGAGAGCTGAGACTCAGACCCTGCAGAGGGCACAGCCAGCTGGGGGTGAAAACTCAGCAGAAGCCACAGAGCTGGCACTCAGGCCTCTGAGGAGGGGCCCTGAATATCTTGTGCTGCTATTTCTGAAGGGATACAAGGGGCTGATTCTTGGAGCTGAGACTTCAGCATCTTCTCCTGCTGCCAGGAGAATGGACAATTGCTGGCACCCTGTGGGGGAAAGGCACGTCCTCTCCTCCTCCAGCCTTCCGTTACCCTCTAGAGGCCCCTGTTGGTAGAGCCTGGTGGGGACCCCGCCAGAAAGGGGCAGTGGTTTTCAGAATTCACAAGGATGAATTTGGAGGTGAACTGATGATTAGCGTTCTGTCATTCACCTCTGAGTCTGTTCCTTCCACCGTGTATCCTGACGTCCTAGGTAATGATTTATCTGCTCATGCTCCACGCCAGAAAAGTGAAGTCATCCTGGACTCCACTGTCTCATATCCAATAGCCAATAAATTCGACTTCCTATTTATTTATTTATTTATTTATTTATTTATTTATTTATTTATTTAGAGACAGGGTCTTGCTCTGTCTTCCAGGCTGGCCTACACTGGTGTGGAATGAGACCCCATCTCCAAATAAATAAATAAATAAATACATACATAAATACATTTGTTTCTTCCTGTATGTCCCCAGTGCCTCTGCATTCTTTTTTTTTTTTTTTTTTTTGATGGAGTGTCACTCTGTCATCCAGACTAGAGTGCAGTGGTGTGATCATGGCTCACTGCAGCCTCGATTTCCCCAGGCTCAGGTGATCCACCCACCTCAGTTTTTGTATTTTTAGTAGAGATGGGGACTCACCATGTTGCCCAGGCTGGTCTCGAATTTCTGGGATCAAGCAATCCACCCACCTCGGCCTCCCAGAGTGCTAGGATTACAGGCATGAGCCATCGCACCTGGTCTTTTTTGCTTTCTTTCTTTCTTTCTTTTTTTTTCTGCTAGAGAAAGTGTTGGTTTTATTATTCAAAGAATACATTGGAAATGACACATAGACATCAGTGCCATTTTGGAAATGACACAAATAACAATTGACCAACTAGTTTGCCTTGCATTTTTATTTTAGTTTTGTAAAATATATCAAAAGGCAGATGGGTTTGCACTCATTTTGACCCTCGTCATCATCAAACTGAGCAACTGCTGCAATACCTTTTACCTGACCATTTTGACTTTCTTGTTGTTCCTTGCAAACCTAAGTGTTCTTTCTAAAGTGCTAATTGGTAACATTGTGCCAATGTTGCACACCTGTTTATGGCTCTTCTTCACAACATCAGATGCATTCTAAGACTTTATCACCTTGTCTTTGCCTCCCTCTTCATCATTAACTGCCTCTCACCTTATACTTTCTCCATGCACGTGGTCCCAAACACTGCACTCTCACTCCCCCGTCCATGTCTGTAAGTGGGGCCCCTCTTTGAAATGCCTACCTGTCATCCCATATCCAGGCTGCCTGGCAATCTCCTTCTCATGCTATTAAATCTGGCTGCTGTTGTCTTTCCTGAGAAGACTTCCCTAAACTCCCAGGTTAAGTTGATCATTCATTTCTTTGTGACCATGGTTTGTTTCCATCATGTTATTGACCACACTGAATTTTGTATTTTCATTAATGAGTCTGATTCCAGATCTGAATTAGGATTGGATTCAGTAGTAAGTGAGAGAAAATCAAAAAAGACAGTAGCTCATACAGTGTCAGCGCTTATTTTCACATAGAAGTCACGTGCAAATTGGTAGTGCCTGGTCGACATGGCTTCCCTGGGCCAGGGAGATGCAGGGCTTACCTTGTTGATCCACTTCCCTTAATGCACAGCTTCCACTTCCTGGTCCACAATGGCTATTCTAGCTCAGCCTGTTAGGTTTGTATTCTGACCAGCAGAGAGGAGAAACACAGGGTGAAGGACACATCTCCTTGGTCCAAGGCCACTTCCTCTCCAGACTCAAACTTGTAAGAACAGGGTTATGTTAGTTTGCCAGGACTGCCATAACAAATTACCACAAACCCGTGGCTTAACACAACAGAAACTTATTCCCTCACTGTTTTAGAGGCCAGAAGTCTAAAATCAAGGCATCTGCAGGGCCATGATCCCTTTGAAGGCTCTAGGGAAAGACTCATTCTATGCCTTTCTCCCATGCTTTAGTGGTTGCTGACAACCGTTGGTGTTCTTTGACTTATAATGCATCACTTCCACCTCTGCCTCCACCTTCTTTCTGTGTCTTCACATGGCCTCCTCATACAGACACCAGTCACTGAATTTAAGGGCCACCTTAATCCATTGCAACCTCATCTTAACTAGTTACAAATGCAAAGACTCCATTTTCAAATAATGTCAAATAATGATGTTTTGGGTACACACGAATTTTGGGAGGACACTATTCAACTCATTACAAGGGTCTTATCTCTCCATCTTGCAACATGAGGCACCATGTCTAGGACATAGTAGAAGCTTAACAAAAAGTTTTAAGAATTGAATACAACTGATTACTGGCTTCCAAGGTGTTTGGTTTCAGTTCTCTTCAATTAACATTCACTGAGTTCCTTTTTCCATTTTGGTTGGTTAATCATTTTGTAATATTTTCCCAAGAAAAATTAGAATCAAGTCAGCATGGGATGATTTCCTGGTAATTTATTCAAATTATATACCACTTTATCCTGGTAAAGTGAAATAATTCTTTGAAATATTAGGACAAAATTATAACAAAATATAGTCATCCCTTTCCCATTCCTCAGTCCTGCTCCCTAGATGCAAATCCTGTGAACTTTTCCAGCTGGGTCTTGAGGTATTGAACTCCATGTTTCTAAGTAACATGTGCACACCACAATCCTTTGGGTCATCAGTTTTAGGCATTGCAGCTGAGCTGCCAGGCTCCCACCTGTTCCCTTGGGCCTCACCCCTCAGTGCAGCTTGCCTTCTTCTAGCTGGCAATATCTTCATCTCTTTGCTGGAGAATTTTCTTCAAAGACTGCTCACCTGCGCACAGGAGCAGGCATGAAATGTCAGGCAATTTCCCCAAAAGCAGATCCAACCTGGCAGGACTTGGTGTATAAATCCCCCCACGCCCTTGCCCCTGCGGTGGGCTAACTCAGACAGGTGCTGTACCATTCTCCAGAGCTTCTCTGAGGGATTGAGACATAGTCTCCTCAAGAGGTTTCTGCACCATTATTGGTGGCTTCCCTTCCTGTCACTCTCTCCTCTCCTCTATGGTGTTTTCTGTATCTTCCAAGCAAGCTTTTAAAAAATACTTTTTATTGTAGTAAAATGCACAGAACATAACATTTATCATCTTAATCATTTTAAGTGTACAGTTTGGTATCATTAAGTACCTTCACACTGTTGTGCAACCAACACCACCATCCATCTCCAGCACTTTTCATCATCTCCAACTGAAACTCAGTATCCATTAAACAGTAACTCCCCATTCCCTCTCTCCCCCAGGCCCTGGCAATTCCTTCAAATAAGCTTTTGCATTAATTCTTGTCTCTGGGTCTGCTTCAGGAGAAACTCAAGCTAAGACAGACATTAATTATTGATCTTCTGTCATGGTAATTCATTCATGACTTTATTCAACTAGTATTTATTAAAAATCTCCTAGGTGGCAAGCAATAGTCTATAAGTTACATTATATCTGTTAGAAAATGTTATAAAGAAAAATAAAGCAGAGTAGGATGATAAGAGTGCTACAGTTTGGGCGAGCATTATTGCTGATACATTGGACAAAAGCAGAGACATTTAAACAGGGACTTGAATGAGATGAGTGAGTGGGTCATGTCCTGTCTGGAGAAGGGAGTTCTAGGCAGAGGCACCTGTTGAGGTAGGAATAAACTTGGATGAGGATTCAGCATTCTTATTCTTCCCACCTACAGGCATATACTTCCCCTTCAATCTTCTCAGTACAGTTATAGCACATGCTTTGGATAAGTTAATAGTTGATTGTTCCATTATCTGGCTTATGTAAATATTGTTGACTGCTAACCCATTCAATGTACAATTTTTGCTCTTGTACAAACTTTTGTTTTCTCCTGGAGCTAGAAATGCTTTTAATGTGCTTAGTTTAGTATAGATAAGGATTTTATCAGAGAAGCAGAACCACTAGGGCTTCTAAAAATTATTATTATGAGTTCTCCTTTTTTTCCTGGGTATCTTCCCCCTGAAGTTTTCTGTTTTTCCGCCCCTTCTCTAGTTATGGCACGTAGGACATGGCTGTCCTCCTGGGACTTCTATTCCCTGTTTCTCTGATAGATCACTAATTTCTGCATCCAGTCTTCCCCTTTATTGGCTCACTCCCCCCATCTATCTGTTTATTGGTACGTATGCACGTGTTTATTGCTTCAACTCATCTTCTGGTAGCTTCTAGAAAATAGTGCATGAGAGATAGAAACAAATCTACCTTCAAATTTGGTTGACAGGTTAATTATTTAATTCTGAACTAAAAGTTATTTTTCCCCTCAGAACTTTAAATAAATTTTCCCACAGCCTTCTAACATCTGATGAAATTCTTGAGAAATCTGATGTCATTCATATCCCTAGTTCATTGCAGGTAACCAACCTACCTACCTTCCTTTCTTCCTTCCTTCTTCCCTCCCTCCCTTCTTTCCTTCCTTTATTCCTCCCTCCCCCCTTCTTCCCTCCCTCCTTTCCTCTTTCCTTCCTTCCTTCTTTCCTTCCTTCCTTCCTTCTTTCCTTCCTTCCTGTCTTTCCTTCTTTATTTTGGTTATTATTTTTATCCACATGTTGTAAAGTTGCATGATTAATGTTCTTTGCTGTGGATCTTTTAAAATTCATTGCATTGGTTATTAAATGGGCCCTTTTAATCTGCCTAGATTGGAATTTTCCCATATTATTTCTTTGTTAATATCATCCTATTCATTTTTTTCTCTTCTCTATGGGACTTCTGTTAGTTAACTCTTGGTGTCCCTGAATTGGTCATTGAATTTACCTCCCTACCTCTCCATAGCTCATTTGTTTGTCCCTCCTCTTCCTCCTCCCCTTCCTCTTCTTCCATTTTTAAAGTACTTTCTGGAATAGTTCCTTGACTTTATTGACTCTTCTATTGATTAAACAATTTTTGATGTTCATAATTTTATTATTTCATTTTTTAATAGGGTTTCTTATTCTCTAATTACTCTCATTTTGCTATTGGGGCCCTCTGTTCTCATTTCATGATGTCATTTCTTTTTTGTATCTCTCTAAAGATATTGATAGTCTTTGGAGCTTCTTTTCTGTTCTTCATATAATCTCTGCTTCCTGATTTAAAAAATAATTTGTTTTGATCTTCATGCTAGATTCTTTCCTTAGAACATCTGTTGACATTTTGCTGTCTGTTTACATTTTGAAATTAAGGACTCAAGGGTTGATGTGAGGCTCTCTGATTGCAGCAGGGCACTGATTCTGGACTTCGCAGTAGGGTGGTGGGGCTGAAAACTGGCTTTTCCCCTGAGAGATACTCAACTGTATCTGTACATGTACTCAAGACTTTCTGTTTGTTAGCATGGAATTCTGTTTCTCGAATATTTTCCCATCTCCTGTCTTGCCACTGGCATTTGGGGACTGGGACTGGAAGAGGATGGTGAGGAGTGAGGGAGGATGAAGGTGTCTTTGTTTTGTAGACAGAGATCATTCAGCCCCTCTCTTCAGCCTGGCAGCCAGCCCATGTTTGCCTGTGGGCCTCAAGGGTCCTTTTCTGAAGTCCATCCTGCAGGACCAAGGAAGGGCCATTCCTTGGCTGTGCAGGGTATGGGGAGGGGATTTACGAGCCTGACTATTCTGTATGAAAGCTTTCAGACAGGTCTCTTTTTAGTCTCTTCTCTCGCCCCACTTTCCGTCGGAACTCAATGCTTTCATTCTGGGCCTCCCAGGGTCCTGCAGTGACCAGCAAGCTGCCCGGCCTCCCTGGCCTGTGTGGGGGTGCAGCGCTCTTTCACCCGCCATCTGACTTCTGGAATCTTGCTGCTGTCTCTCTGCTGGTAGAGATTCTTCTCTTCTCATTGTCTTTGTAGATTTACTCCTCTTTCATTATTTTCTTATAATATTACTGCTATTTTGGGAGAGTAGGTATCAATATTGATGCTCATTTCACCTATTTAGCTGGAAATTCGCCTATTTTGCCATGCTGATTTGCATGAACAGTTGGTGGCTAATGCTATTCACTGCACTTTAGACTGTACTTCCACAGAATGTGTGCAGGGCTTCTGGCAACAGCAGAGTAAGGCAACGTTGAAGACCTTGAGCTCTGGCCTGTTTGCTTGGAGAAATCACATCCTCTTTGTTTCTCAGTTTCCTCATGTGTGAAATGGGGATTATGATAGTTCCGACCTTAGAGGTAAATTAGATAATGCTTGTAAAATGCTTTGCCATTTTGAGCACAGAATAACTGTTCAATAAATTGGAGCAATTATTGTTATGAATAAAATTAATGTATTCATGTATTACTCAGAGATAAGAATGTCTCTGCAAATATTATTACTATAGCTGAGATGGGACCCAGTGAGAAAAAAACTCAATATTATAGACAGAGGTCCCTAATAATTCCAACCAAGCAAGGTATTTATTAAGCACCTAATGGATACCGGTGTTATGCTAAACACTGTGGGGAACACACAGAACACTATCCAGATGCAGAGTCTGAATAGGGAGCTTGCCGTTCAGCTGGGGAGAGCATTTAAAGAACAGCTAAGACCTAAGTCATAAGTTACTGGCCAAAGTAGAATACAGACAGAAGGGAGAAGATGTAGGGGTTAGATTAGGGGACACATGGCTGCCTGGAAGATGGGAAATCTGGGCTGAATTTGGATGAAGAGGCATTCTTTGATGCATCAAAGAAAGAAAAGAGTCATCCAGGTGGCAGAAACAGCAGGAGCCCAGCAGGGTGGGAGGGAGAAGGCTTGTGTCTACAGAACACAGTGAGAAGAAAGCTCGGGTGAAGGAGAAGCTGCTGAGGTAAGGCTGGATATTAAAGGTGCAATTAGACTCTGAACAGCTCAGAAAGTGTGACAGAGGAGCTGGCAGGCAATATAACCGACACTAGCTTTGAGCAGGGAGCAGCAAAACCCATGAGGTACAGGACGTACCTGATGCTTTACCATGGTCTCCAACCACCCGAAGGAGAAGGAGAACGCAGAGGGAGGACAAGGTCTCCAAACCTGCCTGAGAAGTGAGGGATGAGATGGATAAAAAATTGATGCGGGTCATAAATATTGTAGGAGTGAAAGCACCAGATACACACAAGGATCGTGTTCAGGGAGCAGCTTCCCCTTCAGTTGCAGTGAGAAGAGCTCCTTTCTGGGGACAGAGGAAGGAGACAGAGGTGCATGGCTCCGATGGAGGGTGGGGCTCCTCTCAGGGGTGAGGGTTGCTGCTGCTCTGGAAAGCCCTGAGGTGGCAAGTTGAACCTGTACACGTGGTAGGGGTGGGGAGTGGGTCCCCTCTCAGCCTTGAGGCCGCTTCTCTGGCTTCCCCTTGGCTCCTGCAAGGAGAAAGACAGACTTGGTCTCTGCTAAACTCACTGGTCCTCGCTGACATCGAATTATTTTTCTTTTCTGTGTGCCTCACAAGCTTGTCCTCATGAGCCCCCTCTATGGGCACTTCTGTGCTTTGGGTTGACATTGAGAAGTCCCTGTGACCCTATGGGGTTTTCGTCTTTCATCCACCTGCTCCTCAGAGAACTGGCACGGAGATCTTTCACCTATGACATGCAGCAAAGAGTTCTTGTACCTGAATATCTGCCGACTAACTCCCTTCTGAGGAGCAGAGAGAAGGAGAGACCAGGCTCTAGAGTCTCAGCGTCCGCTCTCAAGGGCACTCTCGCTGCAACTCAAGCTGTTTCTCATCAGACTGTCTCTGGCAGTTTATTTCTGAACTGCTTAAGATTTTGCTGGGCTGTCTGGGGGTGGAGTATGTAGTGTGAAGGCAAGTTAAGAGCAAGTGAGGTGGGGAGGGAAGTGAGAAAGGGCCTGCCCAGGGCTGTGTTGATAAATGTTTAACAGGGATGAAAGTGAGGACATTGATTTGTAAAGTTTGCTGATTTCTGTGGTGTCAACATTCACCCCCGGCCAATTTCAAGCTACAAACAGGATGTCAAGTGGCTAGCATAATTCCTAAATAAACTCACACAAGCTGGTTTGAACTTTCACCAGCGCATCCCTAGTTCTGCTGTCTCTGGAAGTTTACAAGCCCAAGGTGCCATCATGCATTTTACCATTGTAAAAAATAAACTAAAGGTTCCCCTTCAAAGACTTTCCTCCCCATTTAAATAGGAATAAATAGTAACTTCTTTTAGAAGCAAAATTTGTTCAAAGACTTGTGCTAACATTCTTAAATATCTGCTAGCTGTGATAAAGAAATCAATGTACTTTATGTTCTTAGCTCCCACAATTTAGTCTAAATATTTGCCCTGGCATGGTTATACTGGTCCAAGCAAGCATTAGGTTGTAGCCTGTTCCTCTTCCTTATGTAAAGCTGTTTTTACCTTTCTCAGCATTCCACAAGTTACTCCCTTCTTCCTTTGTTCTCCTCTACCTTTGTCTCTTTTAAAAAGTTCTAAGTTGTTAGCCAACCAGGACAAATACAGAATGTGAGGTCCTGTTCCAGTCAATGAAAACTGGACACAGAAGTAGGGTGGATGTGTCAGGTTATAAATGACCCTGTCTTCTTTGTTCAGTGTACTCTCATGGCAAAACTGCTGGCGAGTGTACCCTTTCTGCAGAAAGTATAAAAATGGCCTTGCTGAGTAAATTAAATTTATGTTCAAGTGCTATTTCTTTACAGCACTGGGGAACAAGCATTTCAAACTCTATCAACCACAGTGGAACTGAGTATCTTGCCTCTCTGTGCCTCAGGTGGCCAAGAGCCTGGGTCTCACTGGCCCCAGGGCAGGTCACCAGTGCAGAAGTTATCAATTGGAAGGCTACATGGAGCATCAGAGAGTTTCTCTGGGCTCTCTGAGTGCTGTGGGTACTGCCCAATCACGCAGCACAGTCAAGCGCAAGAATGAGGGAGGGACAGGAAGGAAACAAGGCCGTCACCTCAGAAACAAAGGGATCGGCTTGCTGGCAATTGATCCAGATCTCTTTGCCTGCTAGGGATATAGACTGCTGCTCCTCTCACCAGCTGCAAGTTTTCTGATATTGCCCGAGCATGCCTCGTTGGTTTACGATCGTGATGGCTAACATCAATCGAGCTTCGTTAACAGGCCAGGCACTGCACCGGCTGCCAAACAGACTTCATTCGCTAGTCTCTATAACAACCCTGGGAGGTAAGCACAATCTTTTTCCCTGCTTTAAGCAAAAGAAGACTGAGGCTTGGAATAAGTTGCATGCCGAATGACAGTTGGTAAGTGTAGAGCTGGGATTTGAAGCTGGTTCTGTTTGACTGCAGGCCCTTTCTGGAACTCTGGACATTAGTGATGTGGACATACCCTCTGCCATTTCTTATTTCTGGCTCTGTGAGATACAGACTCACAGGGCCTTCCTTGACTCGCCCCAGAAGCCAGATTGCCACATTCAGTTCACCCAAGGCCTGTCTTCGCTCCAGTACCACTGCAGTCAGTGGGGAGTATGGAAGCCCAAGTGGACTTCACCTTGAGGATAGTGGCAAGGAAATGCCACCCTCTGCTATGGAAACAAATTAATTCCTGCCAGAGGCGGAGGAGGACAGCCACCTGAGAAGAATACACACTCTAAGGAGTAATTTGTCTCTGTGTTGCTGAGAAGACCAGAGGGTCCCTTGGCCCTTACTACAGAGTCAAGGGTGCTCTGTAGAAGGCTGTCAGGGGCCTCTGATGCACAGAGTAACTCATTCGAGATAAGCTACAATCTAATGGGCTGTAAGACACCATCACCGCGTCACAAAATGGCAGAAGACTTGAACGACTGATAAAGAACAAGAGACGCTCCCAGCACTTTGAGAGCTGAGGGGGGCGGATCCCCTGAGGTCAGGAGTTTGAGACCAGCCTGGCCAACATGGTGAAACCCCGTCTCTACTAAAAATATGAAAATTAGCTGGGCATGGTAGCGGGTGCTTGTAATCCCTGCTACTCAGGAGGCTGGGGCAGGAGAATCACTTGAACCCGGGAGGTGGATGTTGCAGTGAGTCGAGATTGTGCCTTTGCACTCCAGCCTGGGTCATGAGAAATTCCATCTCAAAAAAACAAAACAAAACAAAACAAACAAACAAACAAAAAAACAAGGGACCTAAACAGAGCAGGCTGAGGCATGTCAGGGTGTCCCCACAATACATGTGTAGACCAAAACTAAAATTCTGAGGCCTCTAACAGACTGAATGGAATCCCCTCTTGGCCAATGGGATCCCAAAGAAACCTAAAAAACTAGTTAAAGCCATAATGGGGGTGGAGTGAGATGGGCACGGTGGCCCACGCCTGTAATCCCAGAACTTTGGGAGGCTGAGGCAGGTGGATCACCTGAGGTCAAGAGTTTGAGATCAACCTAACCAACACATCTCTACTAAAAATACAAAAAATTAGCCGGGTGTGGTGGCAGGCACCTGTAATCCCAGCTACTCAGGAGGCTGAGGCAGGAGAGTTGGGAGAATGAACCTGGGAGGTGGAGGTTGCAGTGAGCCGAGATTGCTCCATTGCACTCCAGCCTAGGCAATAAGAGTGAAATTCCATCTCAAAAAACAAACAAACAAAAAACAAACAAACAAACAAAAAACAGCCATGATGGGAAGTGGGGGTCAGACATGCTCATCGTAGCCTCCCTCCTTTGGAGGTGAGACACAACTGACCAGCATTAACACTATAAGAGAGATCTTAAGACTGATGAAACAGACTCTGTAGCAACAGGATACCAAATTTTAACCTGACTCTGGTATAGCACTACGTGACAGATAGCAGGCCATGAAGGAAATAAAAGTATTTTACCCCCAAATATATTTCTTTGGCATATTTTGAAATGGCCCTGCAAAGCTGTCTCTTGTAGGGGAAATTTACAGTCTGCAGAGAATCTCCTTCCCTTACTAGATCCTTTCTGGAGAGTCTGACACCTTTTAAGGTCCAATAAGAGATATTCACATATCTTCTCTCTGAAGCCTGCTACCTGGAGGCTTCCTCTATCTGACAAGAACCTTGGCTTCCACAACCCCTCTTACCTTAACTCAAATTGACTTCAACTTTTCAGGCAGAGCTTCACTCTTTCGACCAACTGTCAATCAGGAAATCTTTGAATCTACCTGTAACCGGAAGTCCCCCTGCTTTAAGATGTCCCACCTTTCTTGGCCACATCGATGTATACATTGCATGTATTAATTTATATATTTTCCTGTAACTTATGCCTCCCTAAAATGTATAAAACCAAGCTGCAACCCAACTACCTTGGGCACATGTTCTCAGGATCCTCTGAGGCTGTGTCACAGGTCCTGGTCTTCAACCTTGGCAAAAGAAACCTCTAAATTGATTGAGACCTGTCTCAAATACTTTTTGGTTTACCCATGGAAGATGCAATTTCAAGTGACTACAACAGATTATGTAGACAGAAGGCTCCACACCCTGGAAAAAGCAACTTCATCAAGCTTTCAATGCTCAATGGACACTTCCCTTAAAAGTTCTCTGCTCTATCTGGGTGAGGTGGCTCATGCCTGTAATCCCAGCACTTTGGGAGGCCAAGGTGGGAGGATCACTTGAGGTCGGCCATTTGAAACCAGCCTGGTCAACAGGGTGAAACCCCATCTTTACTAAAAATACAAAAATTAGCCGGATGTGGTGGCACTCACTTGTAATCCTAGCTACTCTGGAGGCTGAGGCAGGAGAATTGCTTGAACCTGGGAGGTGGAGGTAGCAGTGAGCCGAGATTGCGCCACTGCACTCCAGCCTCAGTGACAGAGCGAGACTCCATCTCAAAAGAAAGAAAGAGAAAAAGAATTCTATGCTCCATTTGTTTGGTGACTGTGAGGCCGAATCTGGTACTTCCTCATCGTTCTAGCACGTCTTCCCTCCGCTGCACACACAATTTCCTCATTTTCCATCCTCCATGTCTTTGCTCACCTGTGTTCTCCTTAGAATGCCCCCCCCCGCCGCATATCATCTTCTGTACAAACTTTCACACTTCCTTCCAGACTCAGCTTGAATGCTGCCAAGAACCAAGGGAGATTCTGATTCTCTCCCTACTCCCCACACTCCCTGCTGGAGGGATCTTTCCCTCTTCTGTGCTCCCTTAGCAAGTCATCTGCATCTTCCTATAGCATGTTCTCATCTGTGTTGTATTTAGGTGCAGGGAAGCTTCTCGAGGGCATGACCCGTGTATAACTTATCGCTGCCCTCAGCACAGCATCTGGCATGGCTCCTTGTGCATAAGTAAAGACTCAGAAGGTATTTGCTGAGCAAGATATTTAATTTTATTTTACAGCAGGACCTACCTACCAAAAATTAAACCTGGGCAATGACCTGAGTGGGCCATCCTGCTGGACACACCTCTCCCATTGAGGGATTACTACTCAGTCCCTTGTGAATTTGGTGATTATGGATTCTTCCCCAAATATGTGTTCATCCTTAGATGAACCAATGCAATTCAATTTATTAATCTTTAAAACAGACTCAGACACATCTGAACTTTGTTATGGCCACCTTAAGGCACAGCCTCATACAGTATAATGCCTCTGGCTAACCTTCTGACCATTAATCTTCCTCAGAGCTTTTGCATTAACAGCAACAGTCTCAATTAGGTGAGAAAAGTCCAGGATAATGCGTTCAGTGCTGCACTTCAAACTGATTAAGCACAGAATCTAGCCATGCAGGGGATCCCAGACATCTAAATGTGGAGCTGTATCAAATTTAAAGTACCTTTTCTTAGTCTGGTTGTAAAAATCGCCTCTGTCGACTTTACTTTCTATTTTGTTGAGGAGCAGGAAAGCTGAGGGCAGAGCAACCCAAGCTGCATAGGGGACTGTGTTCTAAGAGGAAAATGCAGCATGTCTATCTGCAAAGAGAAGAGTCAGCTCCGTGCTCTTCATCATGATGCCTGAGGTGCCAAAATGTAATGGGAGAACTCTAGGAGAGATGGAAAAGCAAATTACCTGCCTGGTGCCTGGAAACTATGGCAGTCCCAGAACATGGGCATTAACAAGCTAGCAGGGCCTCCAGCTCTGATTGCCTGCCTACTCTAGCCTCCAGGCCACACAGCCCAGTGGCCCAGCACGTGGTGTTAGCATCCTACAAACAGGCTGGCTGATCCCCGCAGGGCCGGAAGAGAGGGGACTCTCTGCCTCTGCCTCTTGCTTTGCTGGAATTTGGATTTGAAGCTCTGGGCCTAATGATGTCCTCAGGATGAGGAAGGAAGCTACCATGCTTCATCCGTCTCCCTGTGGCCCATCTTGAAGGTCACCTGCAGCTTTGGTGGACACTTGTGGCTTCTGGATTTGTTTTTATTTTTCTTTCTTTCTTTCTTTCTTTCTTTCTTTCTTTCTTTCTTTCTTTCTTTCTTTCTTTCTTTCTTTTTCTTTCTTTCTTTCTTTCTTTCTTTCTTTCTTTCTTTCTTTCTTTCTTTCTTTCTTTCTTTCTTCCTTCCTTCCTTCCTTCTTTCATTCCTTCCTTTCTTTCTTTCTCTTTCTTTCCTTCCTTCCTGCCTTCCTTCCTTTCTTCTTTTCTTCCCTTCCCTTCCCTTTCCTTCCCTTGCCTTCCCTTCCCTTGCCTTCCCTTCCCCTTTCTCTTTCCTTCCTTTTTCCTTCCTTCCTTCTTTTCTCCTTCCTTCCTTCCTCCTTCCATCCTTTCTTCCTTCCTTTCTTTCTCCTTCCTTCCTTCCTGCCTTCCTTCCTTCCTTCCTTCTTTTCTTCCCTTCCCTTGCCTTCCCTTCCCTTGCCTTCTCTTCCCTTCCCCTTTCTCTCTCCTTCCTTCCTTTGTTCCTCCTTCCTTCCTTCTTTTTTCCTTCCTTCGTTCCTTCCTTCCTTCTTGCTTGCTCTTTCTTGATGGAGTTTCCTTCTTGTCACCCAGGCAAGAGTGCAGTGGCACTATCTCGGTTCACTGCAACCTCCACCTCCCAGATTCAAGTAATTCTCCTGTCTCTGCCTCCTGAATAGCTGGTATTACAGGCGCCTACCACCACGCCCAGCCAATTTTTTGTATTTTTAGTAGAGACGGGGTTTTACCGTGTTGGCCAGGCTGGTCTCAAACTCTTGACCTCAGGCGATCCACCTCCGCCTCCCAAAGTGCTGGGGTTACAGGCATGAGCCACCCACCGTGCCCGGCCTGAATTCGTTTTTCATTGCTGCGCAGCAAATGACACACGTGTAGCAGGTTAAAACAACACACATGGATTAGCTCATAGCTTCTGTGGGTCAGTGAGGATTCTGGATGACTTAGCTGGGTTGCCAGTTCAGGGTCTCAGGCTGATGTCACATTGTCACCTGGGATTGCAATCTCATCTCAGGCTTGGGGTCCTCTTCCACACTTTCTAGTAATTGGCAGAACCCAGTTCCCTGTTTTAAGACTGAGGTATCCATTTTCCTGGGGGCTGTTCGCGGCGGTCACTCTGAGCTCCTGCAGACTGCCCTCAGGACCTTGCCTTGTGGCCCACTCCATGTCACACCTCCAGGAGAGTGTCTACTGCTGCTTCTTGTCTCTTTCTTGGCTCACCTGATGAGGTCAGCACTGCCCAGGGTAGTCTTCCTTTCGGTGAACTCAAAGTCAACTGATTACGAACCTTAATTAAATTTGCAAAATCTTTCCTGCCATATAACACATTCACAGGAATGCTATCCCATCACAGTCATGGTCCAGGCCACACTCAGGGAGATGGATTATACATGGTGTGTACACTGGAAGGGGTAGCTTGGAGCCACCTTTAGAATTCTGACTACCACAGCTTCTTTCATCAAGCTCCAGGTGTCTGCCTGAGGGATGTCTCTGGCCACAGGAGCACTGGGGAAGCCTGAAGTGCAAGGAATTTAACACCACCAGGGGGCACTCTCAACAGTGAGGGGAGAAAGTGGGCGCGTAAGTACCCTGGCCTTCTGGTCCCTTGGTGAGACAACTCTGAGGTGTGTTTTGCCCAGTTTCACAAGGGTCTCCAAGAGGGAGTGAACTCCAAGTCCTAGAGCAGCACGCCACCTGATAAAATTCCCTTGAGTAGCTTTCCTCCCTTGTCTGACTCAATTCTCCATCCTTCACCACACTTCCGGGGACCACCTCTTAAATACTGTTTGCACCCAAATCAGGATCTCAGCATCTGCTACTGGGAGAACTTATACTAAGTCAGGAACTTTATTCCTCATGTCCCTTTTCCCTTTCCCATAGCAGCCTTGTGAAAACATTTCACTCTCCTCAGGGTCTCCACTGCTTCATCCCACCCCGGCCCTCAGGAAATGACCCAGCTTTCTGACTGAATCTAAAAGGTGGATGCTGCTTCTGCTTCCCTGACATCTCCCTCAGGATTTCCTTCCTCATCCACTACATGTATCTTCCTTTCCTTGTGTGCAGAGAATGAAGCCTCCTTTCCTGCACAAGTCAGATTCCATCCCATCCTTTCTACCTTGGGACCTTACCTTGGCTGCCATTGTTTTTCTTTTTGGGTTCACTCCCTCTCAAGCTACTAGCTCTTCTCCTTCTCACAAATACAAAGGCTCACATCTCCCCGGAAACAATGCTTTCTTTTGTTCAGTAACACCTAAGCCACCCTCCTTCAAAATGAGATCAGTTCTCTCAGCCTCTAATGCATGGTCATGGACTCTCCAAGCCCAAGTGGGCTCCTCCTGTCTCCCTACCTGCCAGAAGCTGCCCCCCAGTGGGCCCCAGTTGTGGCTTCTTTTCCTTTTTCTTTTTTTCTTTTTCTTTTCTTTTCTTTCTCTTCCTTCCTTCCTTCTTCTTCTTCTTCTTTTTTATTTTAGAGACAGGGTCTCCCTCTGTTGCCCATGCTGGAGGCCTGGCTGTGTTTCTTTCCCTTCTCCTTGTCTCTCCGACGTACACCCTCGTCCACCAAGTGAAGGCCCTGAAACACTAAAGCACAGCCCACAGCTCAGTCAACAGAGGCAAGGAGGGGAGAGTCCCAAAGGCAGCCAGGAGACAGAGGAGCTGTAGCTTTAGTATTTCGTTCAGAAAGGCTGCCTGGCACCCATATCAATAGACTGATGCTCTTCTAATGAAATCTCCCGTGGCCTCAGGGAAGAGCCTGGGAGGCAGAGAACAAGGGAAGCAGCTTGATTTCTCCAGGGCTGATCCTGAGTGTGCAGAGCAGGTCGGCTGCTGCTCTCGGGAGAGACCTGGGGAAAGCCCCTGCTCCTCGGGGAGAGGGCAGGAGGCCCTAGCAAGCTTCTTAAGAGCCTTCTCCCCGCTGCCCTTACTTCTGCCCGTCCTCAGCCTCGGGGGCAGCCGAGTGGGGGCTGCTGGGGTGGGGCCTGGTGCAGATCTCAATCAGGGGCTTTCCTGCCTCGGCCTGCACCTCTGGGCAGAAGCCACGCCCGGGGCGCTCTGCTCTCGTAGAAGGCATGTGGAATCTCATGGGACCGCCGAGCTGGCAGGGCAGGGATGGCATCACTGAGGTGGAAAAGGTAGTAAGCTGAGTTGCATTAGGGAGATGGATTTCCTGCTCTTTTCCACGTCTCATAATTAATACAGAAGCCTGAACAGCATGCTTGGCAAGCAGGCCCACAGGAGGTGCCGCGGAAGGGCTGCGGGAAGCCCGGGACTCCTCTGAGCGCCTGCTTTTCCTCTTGCGGGGGCGGCGGGGGTGGGGGTGTGGTTCGGAAATCCATGCCAGCTGCAGATATTGCACAAGTCTGATGACGAGAGACTGAGGAGGCAGGGTGCACTGCACACACACAACGTCAAACAGCCGGGCCTTCTCCTCTGCACCTGCTTCTCCATTTCCCACAGCAGTCCTGACAGCTGTTTGTTCCCAAAGGCAGGAGAAGGGAGGTGGGTAAGGGGGTGTCTTATCATTGTGAGTATGGTGCATGCGAGGCGCGATGAGGACTGGATAAGGATACAATGGAAACAGCTGTGCCTGTGGGGCCCGAGAAACGTAGGTTCAAATCCTGGCTCCACCACTTCCTGGTATTTGGCATGTGATTCACTTCTAGAGTTTCTGCGTCTTCATTTGTAAAGCTGGAGCATGACACCTGCACTCATTTATTTAATGAACAATATGGATATATGTAAATCCACACTAAAGTGTATTCTAGGCGCTAAAAGTAAAGCAGTGAACAAAACAAAGTCTCTCTTCTTAGGATTTGTTTTTGTTTTTGTTTCTGAGACAGGGTCTTACTCTGTTGTCCAGGCTGGAGAGCAGTGGAGCTACCATAGCTCACTGCAGCCTCCAACTCCCAGGCTCAATCAATCCTCCTACCTCAGCCTCTCAAGTAGCTGGGACTACAAGTGTGCCACCATGCCTGGCTAATTATTTTGTTTTATTTTTTGTAGAGGCTCCCTATGTTGCCCAGGTTGGTCTCAATCTCCTGGGCTCAAATTATTCTCCCACCTTGGCCTCCCAAAGTATTGGGGTTACAGGGATGAGCCACCATATTTGGCCATAGCATGTTTATATTCTAATGTGAGAGAGTTGAAAACTCAATAAATATATGGTGTATCAAGTGGTAATAACACTATGAAGAAAAATAAACAGGATAAGTGGATTGAAAGTGACAGTGATGTGTGTATGTGTTCATGGGAAGAGGTGTTTTTTATCTTTTAAGGATGGGCAAGGAAACTATCTCTGATGGGTGATACTTGAACAGAAACTGGAAGAAAGTGAGGTTCCATGTAGATGTCCAAGCACAGGCAAGAGCAAGGTTAAAGGTGCCAAGTGGACCAGCGCCTGGCACATTTGGAGACCATGGAGACCCTCTGTGCGAGGACCGGAGGTTTATGTTCTCTCAGATACATGCATGGAAATCTCAACTCTCCAGGTGATAACATAAAGAGGCGGGGCCTTCGGGGGGTGACTAGGAATAGGATTAGTGCCCTTATAAAGGAGACCCCAGAGGGATCCCTTGCCCTTTCTGCCCTGTACAATTACAGTGAAAAGCCAATCATCTATGAACCCGAAGACAGGCCCTCACCAGACACTCAATCTACAGAAACCTGGATCTTGGACTTCCCAGCCTCCAGAAGTAAATAAAAGAAATAATTTTTTTTGTTCATATGCCACCCAGTCCATGTTTTGTTTTTTCTTCTTCTTTTTTTTTTTTCTTTCTTTTTGAGATGAAGTCTCGCTCTGTCACCAGGCTGGAGTGCAGTGGTGTGATCTTGGCTCACTGCAACCTCTGCCTCCCAGGTTCAAGCAATTCTCCTGCCTCAGCCTCCCAAGTAGCTGGGACTACAGACTTGCGCCACCATGCCCAGCTAATTTTTGTATTTTCAGTAGAAACGGGGTTTCACCATATTGGCCAGGATGGTCTTGATCTCTTGACCTCATGATCCATCTGCCTCGGCCTCCCAAACATGGTACTCTGTTATAGCAACCAGAATGGACTAGGACACTGTATGTCTAGAGTAGTGGGAATGAGGAGAAAGTAGAGAAGAAGAGGGTAGAGAGATTGTGTGTGTGTGTGTGTGTGTGTGTGTGTGTGTGTGTGTGTGTGTGTACAGGGAAGTCAGGTCATGCGGGCCTTGCATAATAACTTTAAGGGAAGTGGACAGTCATTGGAGGCTTTGAGCAGAGAAATAACATGGCTTGACATACATTTTAGAAGCATCACTCTGGCTGCTGGGTGGAAAGGAGATTTTAAGACTGCTGTTGGGAAAGGAGGAAGACCAGTTGGGAGGCTGCTGCATCTTTAGGTGAGACATGGTGATAGCTTGGATTATGGAAGTAGTGATGGTGTTAAGAAATAGTCAGGATCTGGATATATTTGGCATTTAGAAGCTATAAGACTTCCTGATGGATGGATGTGGGGTGTGTGTACTGTGAGACACAAAGAGTGCCTTCAAGGCTTTGTCCTGAGCAGCTGGTAAAATGGAGCTTCCATGGAGTAAGATGAAGAATCTGCTGGAAGGAGACTGTTTCCATTGTGGCAGGGGCTGAGATCGAATGTTTGGCTTGAGGCATGTTGCAGGTGCCTATTAAACAACCAAGTGGAGGTGTTGAGCAGGCAGGTGGATGTGAGAGTCTGAGCTTAGGAGAGAAACTGGGGCTGGAATATAAAGTTGGGAATCACCAATTTGTAGATAATTTTTTAGATCTTGGGACTGCATGAAATCATAAGGAGTGCATTAGGATAGAGAAGAGAAAAGGTCTGTGGAATACTCCAGTGTCTAGAAGTCAGAAAAATGAGAAGGAACCAGCAGGGGAATCTAGAAAGCATGCTAAAGACAGTCAGGTACATAGCATAGAGCAGGAGCTCAGTTAAAACCCAGGCCCCATCATCATCATAATCATCCCAATATTTATGGTTAGACTACTGGGAAAAAATAGTTTTAAGCAAAAATAGCAAATGTGCACCCACATTTTGTCTGTTTTCCTTCTCTTTCCTCTCTAGCTCCCGGTTACTCATGGTTTCAGACTTCCATCAACTTAATAAAACAAAACAATAGAGTGAAGGCTGAAAAATTATCCATTGAGTACAGTGTTCACTGTTTGGGTGATGGGTGCACTGAAAACCCAGGCTTCATCAGCATGCGGTACATGCATGTAAAAAATCTGCACTAAATATTTGTTAAAAAAACAAAACAGACAATAAAATAACTGAATATATTAAAACAGCCAGTCCATAACTCAGTTCAAAATATTCGAGCAAAGCTGAGGTCTTTGGATAGTTGGTAGGGTGAGTAATAACTGAATGGGGTCACAATGAGGAGAGTCAAGAGGGCTAAACATGGCTTCCACCTTTTGCCAAAGCCTGGTGTGGCTGCAGCTGAACCATTTCATGCCTCCCATCCTTGAGGACGGTGGAGACCACCATTCAGATAGGAAGATGGATCATACTTCTCACATGGCTCTATGCCATTTGCTTTTCTGGTTTCCAAGGCATCTGGATCTTATCCTCAATTAGCAATGTAAGATAATGGTTTTCTTATTTTTCTTCTGAGAGTCTCACCTAGAATTATTGCCCATTTAGTACTCATATTATGTGGTGAGAGAAGTGCCATCTAGGGATGACTGTCCAAAGTCCCACATTCCATCCACCCCTGTAAGCACTCTGAGACCTATGATCTTAGCAGACCATCAGAAGGCAAATTTCTTGAAAGATATTCACTTATTTTCTTACATAGCTACCTTCCTTGGATTGCATTTTGAGAATCATGCCCTTGGCTTTAATTAAACATGCTAGAAACAGTCATGCAAAGTTCACTGCTACATTTGCAGAACTATGGTCACAGACACCATCCTATACCATTCTGGAAAAGTCTTTTCCATGTGTGTTTTGTGGAGTGCAAGTCTGCAGATACTAATAAAAATTTCATTATGTGCCAGGCACAGTGGCTTACTCCTGTAATCTCAGCACTTTGGGAGGCTGAGATGGGCGGATCACCTGAGGTCAGGAGTTTGAGACCAGCCTGGCCAACATGGTAAAATCCTGTCTCTACTAAAAATACAAAAAAAAATTAGCCGGGCATGGTGGTGGGCGCCTGTAATCCCAGCTACTCAGGAGGCTGAGGCAGGAGAATCGCTTGAACCCAGGAGGCGGAGGTTGCAGTGAGCTCTCCAGCCTGGGCGATAAGAGTGAAACTCCATCTCACCAAAACAAACAAACAAACAAACAAATTCATCAAGGGGAAAGGTTAGAAAGTTTGGGGAAAAAAAGTGATGACTTTCCTGAAGGTTGTGTAAGAGGTTTCACTAACAACAACGACAACAATAAACATCGTGGATCCTTATAAAGCAGACACGCTGTGCAGCATTTCCCAGTCCATTTCATTGACCATAGATTCCTATTTTGGGCTGCATCTCTTGGGAGTGTGTTCCACGCACCCAGCAGAAGGGGCTCTGGATGCTTCTTGCTCAGTCAGTTTAGCACCATGGGCTGGGCCATGCGAGATGCAGAGAGGAGGGGTACATATGCGCTTCACGGTGTGGAGAGCTGCAGGTGGTGCTTCAGTGCATGGTGGTCTTTGGTGCTAGGGGTTCCAGGACGCTGTGCAGCATTTTGGCTGCATTAGAGATTAACTTCTGCTATTCATGATGTCAGGGGTACAATTTCAAATCTATCACTCCGTGCTGTTCTGTAAAAACAGTACACAAAGTTAAATATTAAAATTTTAATGTTGGGAAAGGGGTATGGAGATAAGTTTGGTCATATTAATGTTTCATGGTGGTGATGGGGTATGATGCCAATTGTTACTACAGCTTGCTACCTAGGAATAGCACTGAGGGGCTCCCTACCTCCTCCCCTACAGAAGAATTCTCCCTTTGTCACTTCTAAACACATACTGTCCTGAAATTTCACATCTTTCCCCAAACTTCAGTCTCTGAAGCTCCAAGGAAACCCCATAGGAGAAACTTGCTTCTCCCCTTCACTGGGCAGATCGACCACCATAGGTGTATGTGCAGATTGCATGCCCTCCTATTGACACACGATTAGTTATTTAGAGGCTGGTGATTGCATTTTAAAGTGGGAATTGAAATGTGTTTTGCTAAAGCTTCCAAAGTGGGGAGGAAGAAGGGAGGAAGATGTAGATAAATGGGTGCAATAGCCTGATGGTCTGGGTGTAGCTTTATCATTAAGGCTACGTCTTTAGCCAGGAGAGAGCAAGAATTACAATATTGAAAGCACCCTTAAGAGAACCAAACTGGCCAGCTAGAGTCAGCCTAGTGTGGCATTTCAGATAGGGGCATTTCAGCTAGAGTCAGCTGTCCATGCGGTGAGATGTAAGGGAACGCTTCATAAATTCTTTAGCCCTAAATAGGGCTACCTATAATTTTATCACTAGAGCTAAATCAGTGGTATGGTTTGACTGTGTCCCTGCCCAAATCTCATCTTGAGTTGTAACTCCCACAATTCCCACATGTCGTGGGAGGAACCCCATGGCAGGTGATTCAATTACGGGGGTAGGTCTTTCCTGTGCTGTTCTCATGATAGTGAATAAGTCTTACGAGATCCAATGGCTTGATGAGGGGAAACCCATTTCACCTGGCTCTCATTCTCTCTCTTGCCACTGCCATGTGAGACATGCCTTTCACTTTCCCCCATGGCTGTGAGTCCTCCCCAGCCCCGTGGAACTGTAAGTCCAATAAACCTCTTTCTTTGGTACATTGCTGAGTCTCGGGTATGATCTTTATCAGCAGCGTGTAAAATGTTATTTCCGGGTATGTCTGTGAGGGTATTTCTGGATGAGATTAGCATTTGAATCAGTAGGTTGAGATAAGAAGATCCAGTCCCTTGAGAGTCCTGTAGAACAAAAAGGCACTTTGACTCAGAGATTTTTCTATATTCAAGAGCCCTTGGAAAGCCAGGCATGGTGGCTCATGCTTTTAATCCCAGAAATTTGGGAGGCCAAGGAAGGAGGATAAGTTGAGACCAGGAGTAGGAAACCAGCCTGGACAATATAGGGGGACTCCATTTTTACAAAAAAAAATTAAAAATTAGCCAGGCATGGTAAATGCAGTCCCATGGTAAATGACACTACATGCCTGTAGTCCCAACTAATCAGGAGGCTGAAGTAGGAGGACTGCTTGAGTCCAGGAGTTGGAGACTGCAGTGAACTATGATCTCACACTGCACTCCAGCCTGTCTCTTAAAAAAAATGAGCCCTTGGAAATTCCTGAGATTTCCTGCTATCAGCTAACTCTGTAGCTGGAGTGGAAATGAGGGTAGTAAGAATGAAGAAACCATGCCTTGGGGGTCCCTGGTGTGTGTACCTGAGGCCAAGGAAGTGAGGGTGGGTGTTTACGAAAGCTCTCCAGAGCCAGGATACTGATTGGAGAGGAAGTAGGGATCTTTACAGGCTCACATACATCCCTCCCCTCATATCATTTGGTGATTTGAGAGATGAGGCAACATAAGTTTAGCTGTTGAGTCATGCTCTGAGTCTTACTCTACAAACTTAGGGGCAGGGAGAGAGAGAGGGATGTGCTTTGACCCCGTGCAGAGCCCCTGTCTCCTGGCCTTGTCTCAGGAGGTTTAGTCTGTGTCTTCCAGGGGGATGTGAGGGGTAGTTCCCGAAATAGGTGACTGCAGCAGGTGAGACAGGGCATCTACATGATCCTCTCTGATGGAACCAGCACTAGAGAGGCCAGTACATTAGTCAGGGTGCTTCAGAGGAACAGAACCGATAGGAGTTCTATATCTGAGATAGAGGTATATGTACATATCATACATATTTACATATATATATATTATATATGAGGGGATGTGCTGTGGGAATTGGCTGATATGATCATGGAGGCTGAGTATCCTGCGATCTGTCATCACATGCTGAAAAGCCGGGGAAACCAGTGCTGTAATTCAGCCTGAGTCCAAAGATTCGAGAACCAGGTTGGCTGCTGGTGTGCGTCCCAGTCCAGTCTGAAGGCCTGAGAACTGGACTGGGTGGCAGACTTTCTAAGTCTGAAGGTCCAGAAACCAGGAGTGCCAACGTGGCAGGGAGGAGAAGATGGATGTTTCAGTTCAGGAAGAGAAAGAGTAATCTGCCCTTCCCTTGCCTTTTTGTTCTACAGGGCTCTGAGGGATTGGATCTTCTTTACTCAACCTACTGATTCAAATGCTAATCTCATCCAGAATTACCCTCACAGACATAGCCGGAAATAACACTTTATCAGCTATCTGGGCATCCCTCAGCCCAGTCAAGGTGACATATGAAATTAACCATCACATGCAGGCAGGGAGAACTTCTGGGAGTCCTGTTGTGGGGTCCCATTAACCCCCTGAGTGGGAAGCAGATGGGGGCATCAGAACCCTGCAGTGAAGCTTGCCTTGGAAGCAGCACCCCTGCAGCCCCTCAAAGCACAGGCACTTTTGGTGATGCTCAGGCTTCAGTGGCTGTGCTCTCTCTGTGTAGGCAGATGGCTGGGGGACACAGAAGAAGAACCATAGTAAGATGCAAGTGTGTGGTGACTGCCAGGAAGTAGCTCTGCTGGGTGGAGAAGGCACCATGAACTTGCGTGGAACCTGGAGAGGGTGGTCCTTGGTGGGAGTAGCAGCTATTGAGGACTGCCCTGCTGAAGCTGGCTGCAGGGCCAACTTTCAACATTGTCTTGGAGGCTCTTCCTGGGGAAAACAAATGTATGTGTGTCGGGGGATAAGGATGGAGTTAAGGAGAAGGTGAAATTATCAAACTTGGTGATGCGAGCTATTTACAGAGCTTGCTTTGCACTGATCTGAGCTTTCTTGGGCCCCAGTAACAGCCTGAAGAACAAGTGGTCCCACAAGGCCTCCCCATTGTTAATGGGGCTGTGTGGAAGCCAATAACAAAAGCCCCAGGTTGGGCGCAATGGCTCATGCCTGTGATCCTAGTGCTCTGGGAGGCTGAGATGGAAGAATTGCTGGAGGCTAGGAGTTCAAGACCCACCTGGGCAACATAGTGAGACCCCCATCTCTACCAAAAAAAATTCAAAAAATTTTAAATCCTGAAAAACAAAGGACCCAGGGAGACAAGGGTGGGGCGCCTGAGTCGTTGCATTCATGGAGGCCCATCAACACAGCAGGGAGCAGTCTACTACTGACAGCAGGCAGGCCCGGGCGAGAATCCTGGCACCTGTCTTTTCACACCCTCCTCCCCGAGCCGGCTCTTCTTGGTGGAGACCACAGAAACTCACTCACAGCAGGTGCCCAATCACTGCTCACAAAGCAGACAGGTTATTGAATACAGCAGAAAATGGCACAGAGGGGAGGAAGGGCACATGCAGAGACTTTCTGTCTTTGCGGTTCTGTCCAAGGCTGTGCCCAAAGCCGCTGACGTTGGCTTTATGTTATCCAAAGGGGCAAGTGAGTGACCCTACCCAATCCAGAAATCCTGAAATATTCAGAAGCTCTAATGCTTGTGTGAGGAGAGAGCCGAGCCTCTTTCCAATGGGAAATTCAATTATTCAGTGAGGCTAGAGCTCTCTGGGTGTCCAGAAATGCAGGAGCACACCGGGAGGCTGTGCTCCCTGTCCCGCTGATAGGAGGCCGCTTTGCTGCTGGCGGGGGATGAGCACTGGAGGTCCTGCCCTAGAGACCCACCAGCCACCTGCCCTCTGTTCTGCTCTGCGGGTGCCGTGGGGCTTCTTTGCAGAGTACTTGAGCTCTGGGGCACTACCCCCACCGCCCTCGACAAAACATGCAATTAAAGTGTGACAACAACCTATTTCTTGCTACACAATGTATTTCTGATTCAGACTAGGGTTTGGTTTGAGGCAGGTGCCTGTTGCAAACACCCCCTTCAGCTGCTGTCAGGGTCTGGCACCAAGAGTTGTGTGAATTTAAGGTGCCTTTTGTTCCAACAGAGCTTGTCATTATCTGTATAACATAAACAAAGGTGTACACAGGTATACGCTGGTTGGATCTTTCTCCTTCTCCGGGAAGTGTTGCTCCCAGCAGCATCAAGCTGGGGAGACCAACATTTCGTTATTCTGTGAGTCCTGTGGGGGCAGCTGTCACACCGCATTAATCTGGCTGCCCCAGCCCATGCAGAGCAATGTGATGGGGAATGCTCCGTTTAGCACGAGTGGCAATGGGGAACGGTTGAGAGTCCTGCTGCATTCTACGTGGCTCCCAAGGGAAGAGCTGCTACAAAGATGAGCTCAAGTACGGGTTTCTGGGTGGAAATATACTTTGGCTCATTCATGCCTTCAAGAAGCATTTATCCTACTATGTGCCAGGCATGCAAGAGGTGGCATAAATGTCTTCAAAGAGTCTGTAGTTGTGTGGTGGTGGGCGCCTGTAGTCCCAGCTACTCAGGAGGCTGAGGCAGGAGAATTGCTTGAACCTGGGAGGCAGAAGTTGCAGTGAGCCAAGATCGTGCCACTGCACTCCAACTTGGGCGACAGAGTGAGAATCTGTCTCAAAAGAAAAAAAAAAAAGAGTCTGTGGTTGTATGAAGGAAGCAGCTGCATACGCTGTTTCAAAATACCATGAAAAATACTAGAAAGGAATTGTGTCATTGTTCATTCACTCATAACAACTAAAAGGGGTTTAACCTGTCCTGGATGCTCCAAACTTGGTCCACTGACTTTTAAGCTAGACCAGACTGCTTCCCAATGGAGAAAGGCATGGGAAAGGCAAGGGTGTAGGAACAGCAGAAAAGAGGGATGAATTCCAACCACTGAGATCAAGTTCATGGCAGGCGGCTGTGTGGTTTGTATTCATTCCTCCGGGAGCTGCTGCAACTTTCCAGAAGAACTGCTCCCTCCCTGAAGTGTGAGGACTGTCACCCTTCTCTCCTCCTGCTGTGCCTCAGGGTCACCCAGAGGGCGTCTTCACCAGCTGCAGGGACTCTGCTACCATGCTGGGCTTTCAGGCCCCATCCTGGGAGGAGAGAGGTGCAGCTGTGCTCTATGCCTGATTCAGTCCCCAAGTGGAGGCAGGAGAAAGGTCATGTCTCTGAGACATCACACGTTTTGCAGAGTCCTTTAGTCCTATAGTTCCAGCCCTGGCTCCTGGTGCATTTCTAAACTAGGGACCTGATAATGCCCACAGTGCCACAGGGATTCAATGGAGTAGCCACAGCCTCCAACTTCAGTACAGTTGCTGATAGGGATGACATTTGCTAAGTATCGAGGGAGCAACTGTCTTTCTTTCAGGGAGAAAGGACTCTGCCTCATCCTCACCACAAGCGGAACGACACTAAGTGCTGAAAAGGTCAGGCAGAGCCTCCTTGGGGTCTTAAATTCCAGCATCTCCAATCACAGTGATGGACAAACAGGAAGAACATGATAAAACATTCACAAAATAGAGCCGGAGCTTATGCCCAACAAACAAGGAAAGACGTGGACTGCACCAGCCATCAGGGAAATGCAAGTTATAAATATGGGAAGTTTTTGCTCATCTCATTGGTAGAAATTTAAATAAAACTGTACTGCAGGGGATGTGGAGAAATGGGTGTTCTCACCCCTCACCCACTGCTGCTGATGGGGATGTATATTGATGCAAGCTTTCTGGAGGGTAATTTGGCAATTTGTGTATGAATAGCCTTGAAGTGTTCATACACTTTGAGCCAGTAATTTTACTTTTAGCTCTTTATCCTAGGAAATTATCAAATTTATGTACAAGATTTATGTTTGAGAATATTCATCTCAGCTATTAGTGTAATGGAAAAAATATTAGAAGCTACCCAAATGTCCCACATAGGAGGCTGGTTAAATAACTGATGATACAACTAAAGAATGGAAAACAGTTTATTCATTAAAAATGGTTTTCTCAGGGTCAGGCATGGTGGCTCACGCCTGTAATCCCAGCACTTTGGGAGGCCAAGGTGGGCAGATCACGAGGTCAGGAGATCAAGACTATCCTGGCCAACACGTTGTAACGCCATCTCTACTAAAAATGCAAAAAATTAGCCGGGTGTGGTGGCAGGCACCTGTAATCCTAGCTACTCAGGAGGCTGAGGCAGGAGAATTGCTTGAAATCAGGAGGTGGAGGTTGCGGTGAGATGAGATCGTGCCACTGCACTCCAGCCTGGGCAACAGAGCGAGACTCCGTTTAAAAAGAAAAAAAAAAAGGTTTTATCTAAGAATATTTAATGATGGAAGGAAACAGTGAAAAAGTAGGGCACAAGATGCTGGATGAAGTATTTCAATTTGGTTAACATTTGATAATACAAGTACAGAAAAAGTTATAAAAAACAGCAGGGATATTATCACAGGGGCATTTTTTCCCTTTGTATTTTTCTGTATTTTATTTACAATAGTGAATCACATCTTCTCTCTGAGCCCCAGTGTACTGTTCTGTAAGATGGAACTCATCATGCCTATGTCACAGGATGCTGAGAAGATCCACTTCAATATTTTTAAAGCACCCTGCCCAGTGACCAGCATATTATCATACTCAGTGGATGGTTTATGATATCATTATCCACAGTTGCCAATGAGACACACCTAGTCCAGATATTGATCATAACAATTACTAAAGTTATTCCTCCTCACTTTTTTTTTTTTTTGAGACTGAGTCTTGCTCTGTCACCCAAGCTGGAGTGCAGTGGCATGATCTTGGGTCACTGCAATCTCTGTCTCCCGGGTTCAAGTGATTCTCCTGCTTCAGCCTCCGGAGTAGCTGGGATTACAAGCAGATGCCACCATGCCTGGATATTTTGTTTGTATTTTTAGTAGAGACGGGGTTTTGCTGTGTTGGCCAGGCTGGTCTTGAACACCTGACCTCAAATAATCCTCCTGCCTCGACCTCCCAAAGTGCTGGGGTTACAGGTCTGGGCCACTGTACCTGGCCTCTTCCCCACTTTCTACCAAGATAACAAAAGGATTAATTGAAAAAAACCTAAATTATTTTTACCAAAGTTTTAGTGTTAACCTTCTGTTCTTTTTCACATGGATGGCTGTACTTTAAACCTTGTGTCCTGTGCAATAATCTCCATTCTTGCGCAGTTCAGAGGTCCCCTCATTCAAAATTCAGGCTCTGTTGATCTTTAGTATCTCATCCCCCTACTTATCTCAGGTGATTCTACGTTGAGGTGATGCATGCAATGTATTTACTAATTACAGAGACTTCCAGTCCCTGTAGTTATAGTAGCTCATAGCTCTGTTTTAAGTAGTGTTACCTTCAATGACATTGAAATACTGGTTTGCCCTTAATGCTCTCTGCAAAATGTCTGTTGTTTGTCTCTTGATTCGGTTTTCCAGCTCTCTCCTTTTTTCTCTTTCTTGAGTGTGCTTGTGTCTGATCTGTTGCTCACATTCTCTTGAGGCTGAGATTTATATTCTGAGCATTTAGGTGAGAAAAATAACTTCTAACTTGGGTCAGAGTTGAAAAGGACCCCACCTGCACAAAAATTTAACAATGAGCAAAACACATGCCTTTTGAGACACTATTAATTAGTCTTTGGCTGGCATAGCATAGTTTTATTAGTTAACTAATTCATACCTGTCAACTAAGAATTCCCCACTAATGGAATCATTCAGGAACTCTGAACAGGTACCCAGCACAGGTGGTAAGGCTGAGGTAACTGGCAGTCTGTCTTTTTTATGTACCGGTATGAGAGCATCTTCTTTTCCAAGTTACACATTCCCAGCCCATCTGACTCATTTAAAGGAAGAAAACACTTTCACCTACCAAAGTGATTAGAAAAAGATACAGCCTACAGAGAAGAGGGCTATGGTGGGGTGGGGAGGCATTCTCTTATTTATCCAGATACGAGCCTGAGCTCCTGATTCTGTAAGACACACAGTCTTATAAAAATGTTATGCAACGGATGCAATGAACAGCTCATGGCTGGGCGGCTCACCCTGGGTCTTTGCCCCTGACCATCCAAAGATGAGCAAGCCCCAGTTCTACCGACCACCACTTACCCCACCTTGGAAGGGAAACAAGATGAGGCAGAGCGGAGCATCCAGCATCATGGTTGGAGTTGCACAATTCCATTTTAACTCCTACGAAAGTCCCAGACTCAGATGGCTGGGAGCATGCAAGCTGTAGGCTTATGCATATGAGGGTTTGTGGGCATGGGTGTGTGTTGCAGATGAGAAATGTCCTAGTGCCATGCGGCTCTGGTCCAGGGAAACTTGAGCGCCAAGTGAGTGCTCAAGATTTCAGTAGTGACACTTGATGACAGAATGAGGTGCCTCTCTGACCCTGTTTCTCCTCTCTGAAACGGGAATGATACCCACCGACTTCTTGCCTTCTAGGGATGCTGTGAAGGCTCTAAGAATGTGGAGTGCTTTAAAAATCAGTGGTGCCCACAAGTGGCATTGTTACCCCTGGCAGAAGCTTCTGCTTTCTTAATTCATTTGAGGAAAAACATCCAGCTTCTCTCTGATGCCATCTGCTTGGGAGGTGTTCAGCTGGAAAAGGATTATGCGGGTTTTAGTACATAAATGATGTGCAATTTGTTCTGTTTATAAAATGACTTATTCTCAATGTGAGGAATTCAGAAAATACTGAAAAGGTATAAAAAGGAAACAAATTTCAACAATAATCCCATCATATAGAGGTAACAACTTTCAGCACTTTTTAGTAGTTTGCTCACTTAGTTAGCTAGACAACTAGGTCAGTTAGAACCCCCTGACCTCATGGGAGAAGGCGCTCTTTTGTTTTGGGATTCACCCATTTGTGGTGCCCAGGTGCCCAGTCTGCTCCCGCCTCTCTGACACTGGCTTGCTTTCCCAGGTACAGAGTAAAGCTTGAAATGACTCCATGGCTGCTTCAAGGGCCCTGCTTTCAAGACTGAAGGATGACCACCTGCCCTTGTGAAATGTTACTAACTATCGGGACCTCAGGTTGGGCGGCACTGCCGGGAGGGAGAAGGTAGTGTCAGGGGAAATGCATTGACATTTCAAACACAATTGGCTACTCTAGCCCCACGGCAATGGCTTTAGTAACTTCACAGCTGATCCCTGAGATTGAACATCAGGACAATTAAATGCTAATTGAATTGAAAAGCCTTCCCCAAATGCTCTAAAACTTTCAGGCAGTAAAGAGCTCCTGGCCACATCTGGAGCTGTGTGCTGGGGACTACTCGGGCAACATGCTCTGTCCACCTCTGCTCCTGTTCATCTTCCCCTTCTTGACACAGCGCGATTGCTATACACAAACAGGTGTTTTTCTTTTTAAGCGGAATGCCCATTTGCTGTGGCTGCTGAGTCAATGCTTTGGAGTGAGCTATTTGCTCTCAAATGTGCAGGTGCCGCAGCCATGAAGCCTGGACACTCTAATGTGTGCCTGGAGGTCCTTCCACTGTGTTGTTTTCAGAGGTGCTGATCAGGCAATACCACAGTTTGAATGAACTTCACAGGAGTTTCCCCAGGATGGATGTGATTCTTTTCTTGTGCCCAGAAGAAAGATCCTCTGTGAAGCTCTCATTGACATTTCTGCCCCTCCCCACTCTCTGTTCTTTTTATTTTCTCTTGCTTCCCTCTCCCACTCCCAGAAGATCTGAAAATTACATCCAAAGATAAGATTGTTGGGGAATTGTGTTTTGTACTTGCCCTGAAAATAAACTGTCATTAAACAGGTGAGGAGGCAGAGAGCCAGGCATTGGTTGAGTATCTGCCTTGCTGCTAGAACCTGTGTCTTCCCGTCTGAATCCAACACCTTCATCACCCTATCACATTGTGAGACAGAGCAAGACCGCCCCCCCAGCCCCGCCTTAGGGACCTGTGGGGGGCCTCCAAGCATGGAAATAAAGACAAATCTTGAGTTCCTTCAAAGGAAATTCCAGGCACCCAGCTAGCCTTGAGAAATAAATCAGCAACTTGATAAGCAAGAAGGTAATAGTAGCCTAAGGCAGCAGCCAAGGCCCTGGGAGGCAGGAGGTGTTTGGTTCCCTGTGGAAACGGAAGATAACATCTTAGCATATGTCCCTGGGTTGTTTTTCAGAAACCAGGACCCTCTTCTTAATGGATCCACCCACATACAAACCTCAGATAAGGAGAAACTAAGGACTGAGCTCTGACCACGGTTCTGTATTCTAAAGTTCTTCCTAAGTGGTCTGGAGGAGGTAACACCCGGGAGCCAGAGCTAACATTGTTTTTCTGCTGATCCCAAATTTTTAGACAAAACTTTGACTCCTTAACCAATTGTAAACCAGAAAAGCTTTGAATCCACCTGTGACCTGCCCTGTTTCGAGGTCTGTTTTGGGGCCAAACCAATCTATAGTCTCTAAGTACTAAACTATGGCTTTGCCTGGACCCTCTGCCTCTGCCTTTCAAAGCCCTTATCTGTAACCCATCAGAGTTCTAGTCTTAAGCATGAGCTGCCTGATTCTCTTTGCTTGGTGCCGTGTAACAAATGCCTCACTTTCTCTCCCTGCAGTCCCAGCGTCAGTGTCTGGCTTTGCTGCACAAGGCCAGTGGGCCTCAGTTCAGTTCAATAACCATTAGCACCTCCTCTTCTCTAACAGAGGCCCGCACCATATTTTGAAAATAAGAAGCCAGGTATTGAGACCATCTCAGCCGAGACAGCAGAAAGAGACCATGCTCCTGTTGCTGCTTTCCCTGCACTCCCTCATCTTGCAGGCTACATGTAGTTTCATCTCAGCATATTGCAGGGGCTCCATTCCTGTACTACCCCTGAAATGCCACCGGACATCTGCATCTGTGCTTCTTGATTGTCACTGAAAAAAATGAATGACACAACACCCATCATGAATCGAGGGCTGATGTCATAAGGGGGACCTTGCCATATGGCGACAACATTTGTGGAGCTTTTTGCCAGCTAGTATGTAAATGCTTTACATGTGTTCACTCACTTAACCCTTCCAATAACACTGTAAGTTAGGACCTATTGAAATGCCTATTTTACTGAATGGGAACAAATGTGCAGAGTGGTCAAGTGTAAAATCTTGTGATTTTGCTCCCTACACTAATATATATTATGTAATAGATAACTTATGATACATATTGGCCGGGTGCAGTGGTTCACGCTTATAATTGCAGCACTTTGGGAGGCCGAGGTGGGCGGATCACTTGAGGTCAGGAGTTCCAGACCAGCCTGGCCAACATGGTGAAACCCCGTTTCTATTAAAAATACGAAAATTAGCCAGATGTGGTGGCGAGTACCTGTAGTCCCAGCTACTTGGGAGGCTGAGGCAGGAGAATCACTTGAACCCGGGAGATGGAGGTTGCAGTGAGTCAAACTTGTGCCACTGCACTCCAGCCTGGGCCACAGAGTGAGACTATATCTCAAAAAATAAAAACAAAAACAAAAAACAACAAAAAAGATAACATGATACATATTATATGTAATGTTTCATATTATATTATTATATTATATATTTTATGTATTTCTTATAATCTTCACAAGAACCTTATAAGGTAGCTATTATTACTCTTATTTTATAGATTAAAAAATAGAGAGTCTAACAGCCTGAGAAATTTATACAATATCACCACATCTACTAACAAATCATTGAATGGCAATTTGAAACTAAGTAACACCTTTTTTTCCCCACAAAAAGTCTATGTTTTGTTCATGCTCCATCAAGACATATTTTGGTCGTGACTGAGGTTACTTCCCCAAGCTGGTCACTAAAGCAGATGATAAGGTGCCGATGCTTTACCAGAAATCACCAAAAGGCACCATCAGGCGGGGATCATAGGAAAAGGTTGAGGAGCTGGGTAATGTGTATTGGCTAAATAGTTCCCTGGAAAGCAGAACCACCTTTCAGAGATCTCTCTGGCGAGCAATGCACCCAGGTCCACAAGAGAAGCTCGTCCTGAGCCCCAGGTAGCTTTCAGAAAAGCAGGGCAGAGGACTCTTCTGCAAATCACTGAAGTTAACAGCAAATGGAACGTTCTTTCCTGAGCATTGTCTTGTCTTTTAAAAAATCCTATGAGAGGAAAACACGTTATACCTCCAGCTTAGCCATAAAGATGACCATATTTTGGTTAGGCATAGTTTGAACCAGAAAGAATACTGGCTTTTAGAAAACAGAAAATGGTCTAAATTGGAATGTATATAAATACAAGCTTTGGGAACTAAAAAAGGAACACACAAATAGAATCTGTTTGTATCATAAACTTCGCTTTAAGAGAAAGATTGGTAAGGGAACCATTTTATTTAAATGAAGAGGAAGCTTCAAGCAATACTAAGCAGCTGGTAATCCCCAATTTGTGGGCTAATGTTGAAGCAAGTTAATAAAGTGACCTTAGGGAAAGATCAAAGTGATGTTTTATAGAATTCTGGAGCTAAAAGGGACCTTGGAGAGCATCTGGTCCAAAGATCTCATTACAAAAGTGCAAGAACTGAGGCCAGAAGAGTAGGGGTGACTTCCCTGTGCTCACAGAGGTAAAGTCGTGCATAAAACCCACTAAATATTTTTTTATTTGTATAAGTTTAAGGGTTACCAATGCAATTTTGTTACATGGACATATTGACTAGCTGTGAAGTCTGGGCTTTCAGGGTAACCGTCACCCAAATAATGCACATTGTACCTATTAGGTAACTTCCCATCTCTGTGCCCCGCTCACCACCCTACCCTTCCGAGTCTCCAGCGTCTATCATTCCACACTCGATGCCCGTGTGTACACATCATTGAGCTACTCCTCATTAGTGAGGACATATGGTATTTGACTTTGTTTCTGAGCTGTTTTACTTAAGATAATGGCTTCCAGTTACATTTGCGCTACAGCAAAAGGCAACCAGTCAGAATGGCTATTACTAAAAAGACAAAAAATAGCAGATGTTGGTGAGGAAGTGGAGAAAAGGGAATGCTTATACACTGTTGGTGGGAATGTAAATTAGCCCAACCTCCATGGAAAACAGTATGGAGATTTCTTAAGAAACTAGAAACAGAGCTACCATTCAACCCAGCAATCTCACTACTGGGTATCTACCCAGAGGAAAAGAAGTCATTATATCAAAGGGATATCTGCACATGCAGGTTGATTGCAGCACTATTCACAACAGCAAAGTCACGGAATTGACCTAAGTGTTCATCAAAGGATGGCTGGATAAAGGAAGTGTAGTCTGTATACACAACAGAATCCTATTCAGCCATAAAAAGATTAAAATCATGTCTTTTTCAGTAAATATTATTTTTGAGTAGTTGTATGGATGTGCGGATGAGAAAACAGAAAAGGTGGAGAACACGTGCTTTTCTAGTTTATGACCATTCCTCTTTAATATTTAACCTCAAAACCTTACTTTCTCCCTATGTTGAACACTCTTGTTTTTGATTAGTTGTAAACAGTAAGGTCTCATTAAAGAAAAGAATAAAGTCAAGGACTTCAAACATTATTTTATTTTATTATTTATTTATTTATTTTTGTGACAGGGTCTTGCTCTGTCACCTCGGCTGGAGTGCAGTGGTTCGATTGTGGCTCATTGCAGCCTCCACCTCTCAGGCACAAGCAATTTTCCCACCTCAGCCTTCTGAGTAGCTGGGACCACAGGCATGCACCACCATACCCAGCTAAATTTTATATTTTTTTGTAGAGATGGGGGTCTCACCATCTTGCCCAGGCTGGTTTCAAACTCCTGGACTCAAGTGATCCTCCTGCCTCAGCTTCCCAAAGTGTTGGGATTACAGGCATGAGCCACTGTGCCCAGTGTTTTGTTCCTTAAAACAATATGTACAGACGATACAAAATCAGAAAGTTACAAAAGCCCTAGACTTAGGAAAGCATCTGGATCTCACCCTGGCTCCGGCTGGGCAGCACCCCTTCCTGGTGGGACTCACCCACTGCTGATGAGCCTCATGTGCCCTTCCAGGGTATTCCATGCATGCACAAGCACATTTGCAAATGTGCACTGCTCTTTCTCTTTCTGTTCTTAACAGCTGTTAACACTCTATTCATGGCATTCTTCATCTTGCTTTTATTATTTAGCAATGCACCTTGGGGACTACTGACATATCAGGCCCCACTGAGTCGCTTCTTTCTTCTTAAATGGCTGCATAGTCTTGCATTGTCTGGAAGTACTATAATTTATTTAATACATTTGGGTCATGTCCTCTTTTTTGCTATTTCAAACAATGCTGTGATAAATATCTTTGTACATACATCATTTCACACATGTGGGAATATAACCGTAGCATAAATTCCTAGAAATGAAATTACAGGGACAAAGGGGATATGTCTTACCTTTTCTTGATATTGCCAACTTTCTATACCAGTAGCGAAAAATGGAGGGCCTGTTTGCCCACAGTACAGCCAACACATAGCATTATCAAGCTGTTTATCTTTTTAAATGTTCAGCTAAGTGAAATTGTGATGGGTGAAAAATATCTGATGGTATTTTTTTTTAAATCTGCATTTGGAGTTAGGTTGAGTATTCTTTTATATGTTTAAGAGTTTTCACAGGAAAAAATATTCTGTTGCTTTTGCTCATTTTCCTACTGGTTACTGGTCTTTTCCCTTACTGATTTATAAGAAATCTTTATAAACCATAGAAATCAGCTGTTTATCTGCTCTATTATGCGTAAATATTTTCTCCATTTTGTTACTTGTCTCCTGATCCCCCATCCCATTGACTTTGCAGAAGCTTTTTTATTGTTGTGATCAAATATGTGGACTTTTCTCTTTATCTGTGTTTGGATTTTGTGTCATACTTAGACACATTAAAAACTATAATATGAAATCTCCTTACAGTATACTTTGAGTACTTTTAATAGTTCCATTATTGTATTTAAATTTTTAATACATCTAAACTTTATTTTATGTAAAATATGCACTAAAGAATACAGCTTTATTTTTGCAGATGTTTACCCAGCTGTTCCAATATTATTTATAAAACAATTCACGTTTACTCATTTGAAATGCTATCTTTATTACATGAATTTGCGTCTACTTCTGCCCTTTCTATTTGAAGCCATTAATTGGTCTGTTTAGTCAAGAAACACTACACTATTTTAATTCCTATAGTTTACAACATATTTTAATAGTTGTTGGGGTTCTACTTGAAAAAAAGTTTCTCATTCTTCTTGCTTATTTTTTTATTATGAAAAATAAAATCAATTTGTCACTTTGCCCCTCTTCCTCCCAAAACACTGTGGGTTACCCTATTTTTAAGATTAATTTGGGATAATTGACATCTTTATGATGCGTATTTCTCTTCAAGAACATGGCATTCATTTTATTCATTAAATTGTTCTTT
This sequence comes from Macaca nemestrina, assembly GCF_043159975.1. NCBI lineage: Eukaryota > Metazoa > Chordata > Mammalia > Primates > Cercopithecidae > Macaca > Macaca nemestrina. Next base: position 46,986 of record NW_027257565.1, read on the forward strand.
TATGTCTGTCAATTGCATTTTAAAGTTTTAATTACATAGATTTTTACACATTTTAACATATTTTCTAGGTATTTTACTTTATCGTTAGTATACTTTCATTATATCTCCCAAACAATTTCTATTTTTATTTATATAAGTTATTTAGTTTGATATATTAATTATTTACCCAGTCATCTTTATCAATTTTCTTATTTGTACTCTTTGTAACTATTCTGTTACGTTTTCCAAGTATACAATAGTATTATGTGCAGATAATAATAGTTGTACTTCTTTTCTCCCCAAATCCATACCTCTTTTTTCTTTCATATAATTATATAGGCTAGTGTCTCCAGAACAATGTTAAATAAAAATGGCTGTAATAGATATACCTATTCTGTTTCTGATGTGAATGAGAATAGTTGCCACATTTCTACATTTATCTGGCTTTTGTGGTGATAGCTGTACATGGATATACACAAATATACATATATGAGTTTTACATTTTTTATTAAGTAACCATTTATTCCTATATCATTAAAAATTTTTGGTGGGGCACAGTGGCTCACGCCTGTAATCCCAGCACTTGGGGAGACTGATGCGGGTGGATCACGAGGTCAGGATATCAAGACCATCCCGGCTAACACGGTGAAACTCTGTCTCTACTAAAAATACAAAAAATTAGCCAGGCGTGGTGGCGGCGCCTGTAGCCTCAGCTACTTGGGAGGCTGAGCCAGGAGAATGGCGTGAACCCAGGAGGCGGAGCTTACAGTGAACGGAGATCACACCACTGCACTCCAGCCCGGGCGACAGAGCGAGTCCGTCTCAAAAATAAAATAAAATAAAATAAAATAAAATTTATCAAGAAGAATTGCTGGTTGGTGGTTGGTCAAAGTATGTAAAATTATTAAAAGTATATAAAATATATGTTGGTCAAAGTATATAAAATTTCAGTTAGGAGGAATAAGTTCAAGAGATCTATTGTACAACATGATGGCTATAGTTAATAACGATGTATTGAATACTTGAAAATCATGAGGAGAGTAGATAAGTAAGTGTTCTTACGACAAAAAAGTACTTGCATGAGGGAATGCATATGCTGATTAGTTCAATTTAGCCATTCCATAATGTATGCATATTTTAAAACATCTTATATTTGAGGTTATTTCCATTTTATTTTTTATTATGTTGAATAGTTGTACTTCTCTCTTTTACTTGATTCGGTGAGGTAGTAATTTACTAATTTCAGTGTCTGCTTTAGTCAAAGAGTCATAATTTAGGAATTAATTCTTCCAGTTTTAGGTTCCAAATTTATTAATTTCTGGTAACATCAATTTACTGTAGGTGTATTTTGTATTTTGTTGTCTCTAATTTGTGGTATATTTATTTTTATTTTATTGTGACTATTAATAAATAAAAGCATTCAAGGCATTCTTGTTTATTAATGCATTCTTAAGGAATTTTCTTCAAAACACTAGTTGTATCAAATAGTTTCTGTTACATTGTATTTTAAAAACTATTGATGCTAAACTGACACATGTCCCTATAATGCTCAAGTCAGTATCAAGATCTTAAAGATTCTTGAGTAGAAAAGTAATGTATAAACTCATTTGAAAGAATTTTCTACTCTAATATTTGGGAGAATAAAATCAGGTCAGATTAGCATGAGTTCGGCAAGTGTTAAAAGAACTGAGTTGTACGTATTGTTTAATTTCCCCCTTACGTTGTTTCTGAATGGTCTCTTTTGAATTAATGTTCATGTTTAAAAGGATTGATAATTTTTTCGCTAAGTAATACCTAACAAATAAAAAATTACTATCATCTTTGGTGTCCAAAACTCCTTTCAAGTAACAGTCTTAAGATGAACTATTTTAAAATTCATAAGGAGGAAACTATAATATACTTTGTAGCAATGTACTTCACTGAAGGACAGTTCACCCAAAAAGTAGTGAAAGGTTTGGCACTCTTCGATATATAAATTAACAGGAAGTAATGCATTACTCTCATGTAACATTATTCAAACTCACAATACATTTATTGAGAACTATTGTATGTCTAGCACTGTGTTGATTAATTTAGCTACATTAAGTAATGTAATAACCCTCCTTAAAAGCGTTTTAAGATAGGTGCTGATTACCTTTTAAAGTCATGGAAGCTGAAGCTTAGAGAAGCTCTGGGTATAAAAGGACATAGGTGAGAATTAACGCCAGATCTGCAGACTCCTGATCCGGCTCTTGCCAGATTAAAAAGAGTGAGCCAAATATCGGTACACTAGTCTTTTCTTCCATCTGCTATGCTATGAAAACAGCAATTATGTTAGAAATGTTATTCTTTCTGGATGCATTTATTGAGCACCACTTTCTGTAAGACCCTCCGCCCACAGAGATCTCCCAGTGGAAGAGATCTCTCTGCCTTCAGAGTGTGCCTGTTCATGTGACGGGGGTCAGGCTGTAGGATTTGGAATGGCAGAGCGTGCCAGGAACAGGAGGAGGAGTTCAAGGAGAAGTATGCAGACCGGGATTCTGGAGGAGGCTCTGAAGACTGAAGATGCAGTTGGAGGCTCTGAAAGGCAGGAATATAGCAGGCAGGAGGGGAGGTTGCCAGTAGAGCAGGATACCATCTATTGCAGCCTACAAATAGTTGGGCTTATGTCCCATGCTTTGTTTTAATGTTCAAATGTTGAAAATTAGTGAACTTAATGGCAACAACAGTGACAAGAAAAAGGAGAGGCAAAATAAAAGGAAAGAAAAGACAGTTTATAGAAACCACGAACAATCACAATTCGAAAGCTAAAAGATGTTGGAATCTCATCCTTTCCATTTTTTCATCTTCATGGAAAATTTACTCAAACTATATATATACACACACACACATACATATATACATATATATATATATTTTTTTTTTGAGATGGAGTTTCACTCTCGTTGCCCAGGCTGGAGTCCAATGGTGTGATCTCTGCTCACTGCAACCTCTGCCTCCCAGGTTCAAGCAGTTCTCCTGCCTCAGTCTCCCAAGTAGCTGGGATTACAGGCCTGTGTCACCACGCCTGGCTAATTTTGTATTTTTAGTAAAGATGGGGTTTCTCCACGTTGGTCAGGCTGGTCTTGAACACCTGACCTCAGGTGATCCGCCCACTCGAACACCTGACCTCAGGTGATCCGCCCACCTCAGCCTCCCAAAGTGCTGGGATTACAGGCGTGAGCCACTATGACTGGCCTATACTCAAAATATTTTAATGAGGTGACTGAACATTCCCATGGACTAAATTGTATCCCTCCCCTACCCAAATTTATGTTGGAAGCCCTAACTCGCCTGCCCATGTGACTATATTTGGAAATAGGGCCTTTATGAAACTAGTTAAGGTTAAATGAGGCCTAAGACTAGGGCCCGCCCTGATTCCACAGGATTAATGTCCTTATATGAAGAAACACCAACTAATCAACAGGATTAGTGTCCTCATAATAAAGAGACACTAAAGAGCTTCCTCTCTCCCCACCATGTGAGGACACAGCCAGAAAACCCCCATGTGTGAGCTGGAAAAAGAGCCCTCCCCAGAACCTGACCCTGACAGACCTTGATCTAGGACTTTCAGCCTCCAGAACTGTGCAGAACTAAGCTTCCTTTGTTTAAACCACTCAGTCTGCACTTGGTCTGTGGTATTTTGTAATGGTAGCTTGAGATGATGAATGTAAGCACACTCATATAGCTTAGAAATCTTCTCTAAAACTAGAACTCTTCAATAAAATCTCTCAAAAACACCAGTGGCCTTAGCAGTGATCGGAAATAAACAAGCAGCAATGAGGTGAGGTGCATCTCCCAGAGCAACTCATATGAAATCATTCAGCAGGTCTTTTGTTAATGACATTTATCCCATCATCCTGAGGTAGTTTCAGGCTAGGTTAGGGACCCCTCAACATTTTGTGGAGATGTTTGAGGAGATAAGTTGGAAAAGTTGAGGGTAGCTTTATGTAGAGTTGCTTGTGTGTATAGAAACTTACAAAGATGTGATGTTTAGGAGACATTCCTAGTCTTTGAATTTGAAGTCAAGAAAGAAAATCCTTCCTACAAACATACTTGGAAATGAAAGGTCATGCTACATGGGCCAAGGTTTAAGTCAATGATACCATTCATTCATTCATCCATTCATTCATTCTTCAATAAATATTAATACTTATGGAGCCCTAGTGTGCATCAGCCCCTGTGCTCTGGTCATGTTAGGAAGCTGCTCGCTTAGATCCTTCCAGTTATATCCTCATACCTCTTTTTATTTATTTATTTATTTATTTGGAGACAGAGTGTCACTCTATTGCCCAGGCTGGAGTGCAGTGGCACAATCTTGGCTCACTGCAACCTCTGTCTCCCAGACTCAAGCGATTCTTCTGCCTCAGTCTCCCAAGTAGCTGGGATTACAGGTGCCCACCACCACACCCGGCAAATTTTTGTATTTTTAGAGTCTACAAGGTTTCACCATGTTGGTTAGGCTGGTCTCGAACTCCAGACCTCAGGTAATCTGCCCACCTCGGTCTCCCAATGTGCTGGTCTCCCAATGTGCATGCCTGTGCATGAGCCACCTGGCCCAGCCCCTCACACCTCTTGAAAAACACTTTTTGCTGATCTTCTTGGGACTCAGAATGTTCTACTGGCCAGGGCTCTTTGGCAAACTTTTGTTTATTTACCACTCAAGACCTTCAGCATCAGGATGAGGAGTCCAGACATATTTTCCAAGCCTAATCTCCAAGAAGATCTGCAATTACATCATAACCTCAGAAAGTATTTTCTGAACCAGTCAGGATGGTGAATTCCAGCTAGGACTTCCGGTGGAACTGACTATAAGCTTTATTAAAACTTCCAATCATGAATCCACATTTGTGCTCTTACTCCTGTAGACCAGGCCACTCCACTGTGCCCATTACAAGGGCAGAAGAACCATATTTCCTTACACAAATGCCTCCCTCAGTGGCACCAAGGAGGAAGAATCATGAAGAGAACACTGGTTCCTAGATGCTGTAAATCACAGAAGCCTAGCAGTGCCTTGGAAGTTGGAAAAAAGATTCAAGGCCAGCCCTATGCATGGCAGTGGCGTTGCTCTAAATACATTGGCAGCTCTGTCCTTTTCCAGCCCTTCAATATCTTGGGCTGTGGAGGCTTTCTTAAGGAGCTTGTGTCGATTTCAAAGTTTTCCTCTGGAAGTCTAAGCCCTTCTTAACAGTTCTTTAATAGCTAAAAGGCAGAGTTGGATTCTGAAACTCCATCACTCAGACATTTTGTAAAACTGATGTTAAGAGGATTTAAACCGAAATGTTGGCACCATCATTCTTTTCCTCCTCATCTGTCACTTTCTTGATCCCTAACCCCCCTGAGACAACCCATCCTGATTAGAAATGGGAGTAATTTTGATGAATTTCAATACAAGGGAATCATTTGCCGAGGTTACCTGAGAATAATCCCCCACAACCCAACTCCTGAGAAAAATCAGTAATGTGTTCTGTAGTCATTATGCTATGACTTTATGTCTTACTGGTCTCATAAATAACTTTTATCCTAAAATCTTTAAAAAACTAAGTGTTTGCTGATCTGTTTTCCCCCACTAGGAAATCTAGGTGAAGAGGTGGAGTTGCATTCCCTCCAGTAAGATTAGCGATGAGATTTTCATGTCCCCTTTCTTCTCACTGGCTCAATAATCAGCATAGGCTGATTTGTAAGAGAAAGAAGTTACCTTTAGGAAAATCTATCATGACGGTCTAATGTGGGAAACTGAAAAGGAATCTAGGAAGTATAAGGAAGGCAAGAAAGAAGACAGGGAATCTCCAGGAGACATGGAAGCCTCACTTACAGGAACACTCTTTGACAGAATTCCAACAGGACAAGGGTAGCTTCCTATTTCCTAAGATCCGTAGAGGGGCTGGTGCTGCTTTCCAGTCTAGGATCCAAGATTGCCTCTTTATAGGCAGCCCATCTGTCATCTGCTGCAGCTTAAAACCCGCCCCCCTGCCCTGGTCTCTAGGGCTGTTGGTCATGATTGGGCTTTCCCTACTCTTTCCACGTGGGAAGAGACCTTGTTTAAAACAGCCCCTCCTCCCCCTTTTTATAATGATAAAGTGAAGTAAAACAAAAAAAAAAAGTCTGTGGCTCAGACCTACAACCCCAGCACTTTGGAAGACCATGGTGGGCAGATCCCCTGAGTCCAAAAGTTCAAGACTACCTTGGTCAACAGTGAGACTCCATCTCTACCAAAAATTTAAAAAAATAGCCGTGTGGTGGCCTGCATTTATAGTCCCAGCTACTTGGGAGGCTGAGATGGGAGGATCACTTAAGCCTGGGAGGTCCAGCCTGGGTGACACTGTGAGACCTCATTTCTTAAAAGGAGTATCTTTACATGCACACATATGTTTATTGAGGCACTATTCACAATAGCAAAGACTTGGAACCAACCCAAATGTCCATCAATGATAGATTGGATTAAGAAAATGTGGCACGTATACACCATGGAATACTGTGCAGCCATAAAAAAGGATGAGCTCATGTCCTTTGTAGGGACATGGATAAAGCTGGAAACCATCATTCTCAGCAAAGTATTGCAAGGACAAAAAACCAAACGCCGCATGTTCTCACTCATAGGTGGGAATTGAATAATGAGAACACTTGGATACAGGAAAGGGAACATCAGACACTGGGGCCTGTCATGTGGTGGGGAGAGGGGGGGAGGGATAGCATTAGGAGATATACCTAATGTAAATGACAAGTTAATGGGTGCAGCACACCAACATGGCACATGTATACATGTGTAACAAAGCTGCACGTTGTGCACATGTACCCTAGAACTTAAAGTATAATAAAAAAAAGAAAAAAAAGAAAGAAAAGAAAAAGAAAAAATAAAATAAAATGATGAACAGGATTTAAAACTCTTCAATAAATACAGTGAATAATAAAACACACACATACACACAAAGAAGTGTCTGGTCACTTAATAAACTAGGTGTTGAAATAGAAGCAACTCTCATTAAGGAGAAGAAAAGAGGTTTTGTTTTTTATTTGGTGGAGAGAGGGAAATGAGGGGAACCTATCAGAATCTTCTCAGCTCCTGTTTGAGAAGGGCTGTTCAAAGCCTTTGGCAAAGACATAGAATAAAAGGCTCAGCACTGTACCAGCAAACCAAGAGGGGCGATGGTGGGAAGAAACCAGTGGAAGCTGCAGTTCTGGGAGTTGTTATAGAGGAAACTGCCCCGTCTTCCCATCTTCTGAGGAATAGCTTGGAAGAGATAGTTCAGGTGCTGGGGAGTGGTTCTAAGCAGCCCTGAATGGGGACAATAAGAGTGTTTATCTAAGTCTAAACAAAACTAAACATTTAGGTAACCAAAGCCTGTGACTGGGATGTTTCCACTTCACAGCATTTTGGGTTTTTTTTAAAACTTTTACTTTTAAGTTCTGGGATACATGTGCAGAACGTGCAGGTTCATTACATAGGTATACATGTGCCATGGTGGTTTGCTGCACCTATCAACCTGTCATCTAGGTTTTAAGCCCTGCATGCATTAGGCATTTGTCCTAAGCATTTTTTATTTTTATTTTTATTTTTTATTTTTATTTTTATTTTTTTAAAATGTATTTATTATTATTATACTTTAAGTTGTAGGGTACATGTGCATAACGTGCAGGTTTGTTACATATGTATACTTGTGCCATGTTGCTGTGCTGCACCCATCAACTCGTCATTTACATCAGGTATAACTCCCAATGCAATCCCTCCCCCCTCCCCCCTCCCCATGATAGGCCCCGGTGTGTGATGTTCCCCTTCCTGAGTCCGAGTGATTTCATTGTTCAGTTCCCACCTATGAGTGAGAACATGCGGTGTTTGGTTTTCTGTTCTTGTGATAGTTTGCTAAGAATGATGGATTCCAGCTGCATCCAAGTCCCTACAAAGGACACAAACTCATCCTTTTTTATGGCTGCATAGTATTCCATGGTGTATATGTGCCACATTTTCTTAATCCAGTCTGTCACTGATGGACATTTGGGTTGATTCCAAGTCTTTGCTATTGTGAATAGTGCTGCAATAAACATACGTGTGCATGTGTCTTTATAGCAGCATAATTTATAATCCTTTGGGTATATACCCAGTAATGGGATGGCTGGGTCATATGGTACATCTAGTTCTAGATCCTTGAGGAATCGCCATACTGTTTTCCATAATAATTGAACTAGTTTACAATCCCACCAACAGTGTAAAAGTGTTCCTATTTCTCCACATCCTCTCCAGCACCTGTTGTTTCCTGACTTTTTAATGATCGCCATTCTAACTGGTGTGAGATGGTATCTCATTGTGGTTTTGATTTGCATTTCTCTGATGGCCAGTGATGATGAGCATTTTTTCATGTGTCTGTTGGCTGTATGAATGTCTTCTTTTGAGAAATGTCTGTTCATATCCTTTGCCCACTTTTTGATGGGGTTGTTTGTTTTTTTCTTGTAAATTTGTTTGAGTTCTTTGTAGGTTCTGGATATTAGCCCTTTGTCAGATGAGTAGATTGCAAAAATTTTCTCCCATTCTGTAGGTTGCCTGTTCACTCTGATGGTAGTGTCTTTTGCTGTGCAGAAGCTCTTTAGTTTAATGAGATCCCATTTGTCAATTTTGGCTTTTGCTGCCGTTGCTTTTGGTGTTTTAGACATGAAATCTTTGCCCATGCCTATGTCCTGAATGGTACTACCTAGGTTTTCCTCTAGGATTTTTATGGTATTAGGTCTAACATTTAAGTCTCTAATCCATCTTGAATTAATTTTCGTATAAGGAGTAAGGAAAGGATCCAGTTTCAGCTTTCTACTTATGGCTAGCCAATTTTCCCAGCACCATTTATTAAATAGGGAATCCTTTCCCCATTTCTTGTTTCTCTCAGGTTTGTCAAAGATCAGATGGCTGTAGATGTGTGGTATTATTTCTGAGGACTCTGTTCTGTTCCATTGGTCTATATGTCTGTTTTGGTACCAGTACCATGCTGTTTTGGTTACTGTAGCCTTGTAGTATAGTTTGAAGTCAGGTAGCGTGATGCCTCCAGCTTTGTTCTTTTGACTTAGGATTGTCTTGGAGATGCGGGCTCTTTTTTGGTTCCATATGAACTTTAAAGCAGTTTTTTCCAATTCTGTGAAGAAACTCATTGGTAGCTTGATGGGGATGGCATTGAATCTATAAATTACCTTGGGCAGTATGGCCATTTTCATGATATTGATTCTTCCTATCCATGAGCATGGTATTTTCTTCCATTTGTTTGTGTCCTCTTTGATTTCACTGAGCAGTGGTTTGTAGTTCTCCTTGAAGAGGTCCTTTACATCCCTTGTAAGTTGGATTCCTAGGTATTTTATTCTCTTTGAAGCAATTGTGAATGGAAGTTCATTCCTGATTTGGCTCTCTGTTTGTCTGTTACTGGTGTATAAGAATGCTTGTGATTTTTGCACATTAATTTTGTATCCTGAGACTTTGCTGAAGTTGCTTATCAGCGTAAGGAGATTTTGGGCTGAGACAATGGGGTTTTCTAAATATACAATCATGTCATCTGCAAACAGGGACAATTTGACTTCTTCTTTTCCTAACTGAATACCCTTGATTTCTTTCTCTTGCCTGATTGCCCTAGCCAGAACTTCCAACACTATGTTGAATAGGAGTGGTGAGAGAGGGCATCCCTGTCTTGTGCCAGTTTTCAAAGGGAATTTTTCCAGTTTTTGCCCATTCAGTATGATATTGGCTGTGGGTTTGTCATAAATAGCTCTTATTATTTTGAGATACGTTCCATCAATACCGAATTTATTGAGCGTTTTTAGCATGAAGGGCTGTTGAATTTTGTCAAAAGCCTTTTCTGCATCAATTGAGATAATCATGTGGTTCTTGTCTTTGGTTCTGTTTATATGCTGGATTATGTTTATTGATTTGCGAATGTTGAACCAGCCTTGCATCCCAGGGATGAAGCCCACTTGATGATGGTGGATAAGCTTTTTGATGTGTTGCTGAATCCGGTTTGCCAGTATTTTATTGAGGATTTTTGCATCGATGTTCATCAGGGATATTGGTCTAAAATTCTCTTTTTTTGTTGTGTCTCTGCCAGGCTTTGGTATCAGGATGATATTGGCCTCATAAAATGAGTTAGGGAGGATTCCCTCTTTTTCTATTAATTGGAATAGTTTCAGAAGGAATGGTACCAACTCCTCCTTGTACCTCTGGTAGAATTCAGCTGTGAAACCATCTGGTCCTGGACTTTTTTTGGTTGGTAGGCTATTAATTGTTGCCTCAATTTCAGAGCCTGCTATTGGTCTATTCAGGGATTCAACTTCTTCCTGGTTTAGTCTTGGAAGAGTGTAAGTGTCCAGGAAATTATCCATTTCTTCTAGATTTTCCAGTTTATTTGCATAGAGGTGTTTATAGTATTCTCTGATGGTAGTTTGTATTTCTGTGGGGTCGGTGGTGATATCCCCTTTATCATTTTTAATTGCGTCAATTTGATTCTTCTCTCTTTTCTTCTTTATTAGTCTGGCTAGTGGTCTGTCAATTTTGTTGATCTTTTCAAAAAACCAACTCCTGGATTCATTGATTTTTTGGAGGGTTTTTTGTGTCTCTATCTCCTTCAGTTCTGCTCTGATCTTAGTTATTTCTTGCCTTCTGCTAGCTTTCGAATGCGTTTGCTCTTGCTTCTCTAGTTCTTTTAATTGCGATGTTAGAGTGTCAATTTTAGATCTTTCCTGCTTTCTCTTGTGGGCATTTAGTGCTATAAATTTCCCTCTACAGACTGCTTTAAATGTGTCCCAGAGATTCTGGTATTTTGTATCTTTGTTCTCATTGGTTTCAAAGAACATCTTTATTTCTGCCTTCATTTCGTTATGTACCCAGTAGTCATTCCAGAGCAGGTTGTTCAGTTTCCATGTAGTTGAGCGGTTTTGATTGAGTTTCTTAGTCCTGAGTTCTAGTTTGATTGCACTGTGGTCTGAGAGACAGTTTGTTATAATTTCTGTTCTTGTACATTTGCTGAGGAGTGCTTTACTTCCAATTATGTGGTCAATTTTGGAGTAAGTATGATGTGGTGCTGAGAAGAATGTATATTCTGTTGATTTGGGGTGGAGAGTTCTATAGATGTCTATTAGGTCTGCTTGCTGCAGAGATGAGTTCAATTCCTGGATATCCTTGTTAACTTTCTGTCTCGTTGATCTGTCTAATGTTGACAGTGGAGTGTTGAAGTCTCCCATTATTATTGTATAGGAGTCTAAGTCTCTTTGTAAGTCTCTAAGGACTTGCTTTATGAATCTGGGTGCTCCTGTATTGGGTGCATATATATTTAGGATAGTAAGCTCTTCCTGTTGAATTGATCCCTTTACCATTATGTAATGGCCTTCTTTGTCTCTTTTGATCTTTGATGGTTTAAAGTCTGTTTTATCAGAGACTAGTATTGCAACCCCCTCTTTTTTTTGTTCTCCATTTGCTTGGTAAATCTTCCTCCATCCCTTTATTTTGAGCCTATGTATGTCTCTGCGTGTGCGATGGGTCTCCTGAATACAGCAGACTGATGGGTCTTGACTCTTTATCCAGTTTGCCAGTCTGTGTCTTTTAATTGGAGCATTTAGTCCATTTACATTTAAGGTTAATATTGTTATGTGTGAACTTGATCCTGCCATTATGATATTAACTGGTTATTTTGCTCATTAGTTGATGCAGTTTCTTCCTAGCCTCAATGGTCTTTACATTTTGGCATGTTTTTGCAATGACTGGTACCGGTAGTTCCTTTCCATGTTTAGTGCTTCCTTCAGGGTCTCTTGTAAGGCAGGCCTAGTGGTGACAAAATCTCTAAGCATTTGCTTATCTGTAAAGGATTTTATTTCTCCTTCACTTATGAAACTTAGTTTGGCTGGATATGAAATTCTGGGTTTAAAATTCTTTTCTTTAAGAATGTTGAATATTGGCCCCCACTCTCTTCTGGCTTGGAGAGTTTCTGCCGAGAGATCTGCTGTTAGTCTGATGGGCTTCCCTTTGTGGGTAACCCGACCTTTCTCTCTGGCTGCCCTTAAGATTTTTTCCTTCATTTCAACTTTGGTGAATCTGGCAATTATGTGTCTTGGAGTTGCTCTTATCGAGGAGTATCTTTGTGGCGTTCTCTGTATTTCCTGGATTTGAATGTTGGCCTGCCCTGCTAGGTTGGGGAAGTTCTCCTGGATGATATCCTGCAGAGTGTTTTCCAACTTGGTTCCATTTTCCCCCTCACTTTCAGGCACCCCAATCAGACGTAGATTTGGTCTTTTTACATAATCCCATACTTCTTGCAGGCTTTGTTCATTTCTTTTTCTTCTTTTTTCTTTTGGTTTCTCTTCTCGCTTCATTTCATTCATTTGATCCTCAATTGCTGATACTCTTTCTTCCAGTTGATCTAGTCGGTTACTGAAGCTGTGCATTTGTCACGTATTTCTCGTGTCATGGTTTTCATCTCTTTCATTTCGTTTATGACCTTCTCTGCATTAATTACTCTAGCCATCAATTCTTCCACTTTTTTTTCAAGATTTTTAGTTTCTTTGCGCTGGGTACGTAATTCCTCCTTTAGCTCTGAGAAATTTGATGGACTGAAGCCTTCTTCTCTCATCTCGTCAAAGTCATTCTCCGTCCAGCTTTGATCCGTTGCTGGCGATGAGCTGCGCTCCTTTGCCGGGGGAGATGCGGTCTTATTTTTTGAATTTCCAGCTTTTCTGCCCTGCTTTTTCCCCATCTTTGTGGTTTTATCTGCCTCTGGTCTTTGATGATGGTGATGTACTGATGGGGTTTTGGTGTAGGTGTCCTTCCTGTTTGATAGTTTTCCTTCTAACAGTCAGGACCCTCAGCTGTAGGTCTGTTGGAGATTGCTTGAGGTCCACTCCAGACCCTGTTTGCCTGGGTATCAGCAGCAGAGGCTCAGTTGAAAATGCAGAAATCACCGGTCTTCTGTGTCGCTCGCGCTGGGAGTTGGAGACTGGAGCTGCTCCTATTCGGCCATCTTGCTCTGCCCCCCCGCATTTTGTATTTTTTAGCCTTTGAAATAAGTAGATGATTGAGGTAGCTTCTATGGTGGCTAACCTTCTATTGAAGGCAACTATCGTATAGTAAACTCTTGTAGAGAGAGTTATTCTTGAGATCTGTCTTTTCTAGACACGTGATGCTCTCTTGAAGAGACTATAAACTAACATAATCTCATTTTTCCTTAATAATTTTGGGTATCACCATAATATCAACTATTTGCCCAAGTCACCTTATATTGTAACCAGCTGGCTGTGCTGCAGTGATTGGAAAGAGGCACAGCTCATCACTGGTCAGAGAAGACTCCTAGTATGAGCCCGTCCTGAACATGCAGAGTACAGAGGATTCTTCAGAAATATTGGTTTGCTTTTTCCATCAATCACCTTTCCATCTTAACAGTGACCACTTCTGTTGAGCGTCCAGGAGTTCCATCCCTTTCTTGCCTTCCACTTCAATTCATTTCTCATCTCCCTTCAGTTTTTCTACGCCAGCCTCTCCCACCCCCAGGACTCCTTCTTTATTTCAAAGGGGGCTAATATACCTGTCCTGCAACACTGAGATAGAAAGTGCTTCCTCCAAATCCAGCTTCACAGCAGACCAGTACCTCCTTGCTTGTGTTTGTCATTAATACTTTTCCTGGGTAACGCACATGCAGTCTTTGCTAAAGCACAACTGCTCAGGCCTTACTAATGCTTCTTCCTTGCTGGAGAAAGAGTAAGGGACTAAAGAAGAGGGAAAAGGAGGTCCTGCCACCATCTCAATGCTTTTGGTGCTTTGCTTTCAACGGATGCTGAGTGGGACTTGTGTGTCCCAAAGATGGGATACTTCACTGTCTCCTGAGTGCTCTGAACAGGCCTGAGCTACCTTTGGACTAGATGTTACCTGAGCATCCTTCCTTTTGTTAAAGTGGTCAATTTCCCCCAGCTGTGAATATAGCAGATCTGCCTAGTTTCTCATCAACTCTCCATTGCTGGGATTTCTATGTGTTTGTCTAGGAGAATTCTAACTGCTGTGGGCATCATTGTGAATGGCAGGGGTCGGGGGTGGGGGTGGTTCCTATGGAAACAATAATGAAAATACAAACAAGAATGTGATTGATTTTAAATTGTGTGGTGCAGGGTACAATTGAAAGGGCTGGACAGAGAGGAATAGTGAGGGAAGGGGAGATATGGGCTGGTCCTTCAAGGATGACTGCAATCTCAAACGAGGAGGCAGGGTGGGAGGCAGAAGCTGAGGCAGCCACGGGCAGGTCAGGAGGTCAGAATGTGCAGACTCATGGGAAGGCTGTGATTCAGTTGGGGTACATGAAGATGAGAGTAGAACAAGGTTAGGCAGGTAGGATGGGGCCAGATCTCACCCATCTCTGGAAGCCAGGCAGGGGGCAAACTAGGGGCTTTAGGCTTGGGATGCTTAAACTCCAGCCTCCTTCAATATGGAGTGTGTTTCTGGAAAGTCAGTGCTGCACAAATATTTGGGGCAAATCTACTGATTGATTGATGGATTGAGACAGAGTCTCGCTCTGTTGCCCAGGATGGAGGGCAGTGGTGCAGTCTCGGCTGGTCAATTCAGGTTTGGGTATTAATTGAGTCAAAATATAGTGAAATGGAACGAAGGGGACCACAGACCGATCAAAGCAGGCGGCAGGGGAGAATGTGCACAGCGCGTCCACATAGGTGTGTGCCTGCATGCACATTTGCATAAGAAAGGGGCTGGAAAGGTCTGCACCATGGAAACATGGGTTTTTAAAAAATTTTTTTAATTTAAATTTTTTTTTTTTTTTTTTTTTTTTTGGTTGGAGTCTTGCTCTGTCGCTCAGGCTGGAGTGCCGCGGAGCGATCTCGTCTCACTGCAACCTCCGGCTCCCGGGTTCAAGGCATTCTCCTGCCTCAGCCTCCCCAGTAGCTGGGACTACAGGTGTGCACCATCACGCCGGGCTAATTTTTATATTTTTTGTAGAGAGGGGATTTCACTATGTCCGCCAGGCTGGTCCCTCGGCCTCCCAAAGAGCTGGGATTACAGGCGTGGGCCACTGCACCCAGCCCAAATTATTCTTTTAACTCATATATCAAAGTTGACATATTTTGGAGTAGAATACGAAGTCCACATGATTTGAATAATAGAGCATGCACACTTGAAGAAATTCTGGTTGTGGCAGGTCACTTGGATGACACCTTCACATGCGCCGGTCCTCTCTTCCAGAGCGGCATAAATCAGTGGAACAGTTTGAGAATTTCCTTAGGCAACAATTTCCTGCAGCTGTCCCCCTATGCCCGGAGCAGCTTTCCTGCCCCTCTGAGCATCTTCAGGTCCTACCCCAAGAGCAGATGTGGCATCTGGTCTAGGACAGCCAAGTGGCTATGCATCACATGAATATTGACCCATGCCAAGACATTGCTGCTATTGTCACTAGGCTTAACATCAAGGGTGAGGACATCTGCCTCTTCCTTTGTAGGTTTATTTGCCATCATTCTCTCAACAGCCTTATAAACAATGACTACTCTGCTTTATAAATGAGGAAACGGTGTGTGGCAGGTGTTGTAAACACATGCCTCATGGGTTCTTTCAAGAAAGCAGTTATACTAGAATGTGGGTCCTGGCTGGCAGGGGTCCAACAGCTGTCTCCATGTGTGCAGACCTTTATTCTAGAAGGGTGCTTCTACTACACGTGGTCTGCCAGCCTCACAGAAGGCAAGCTGACCTTCTTAATTCAGCTTCCCTACTCCTGTCAATTGTTGCATCACTGGACAATATTTCATGACAGTTTTCAGCTCCATATTTCTTATGAATAATTTAACTGAAGGAAAACAGAATTTAGGTGGGCAATCTAGCTTTGTAAATCTCTCTCTATCTCTCCATCTGTCTGTCTCTGTCTTCCTGTTTCTCTTTTTCAGATTGTTTACAACTCTGGCTCACTAATAAATATGATTGTGATTTAAAGAAAGAAAATCATCTGCTTTAATTCTTCAGGGTATGTTAAATAATAAAATATCCTTACTGCTTTCAAACCTCATGAAGTCTGTGTATTCTAATACCAACTTTCTAAAGACTCATTAGTAATTAATGAAATCATTGAGAATGGTTCACGGCGACTGACACCCTCCTGGCAGCCACAATCTCCTCTTATGCTTTGTTGAAATGTCACTGGTTCCACAGGTTTGATTTTCATGGTGGGAGTGGGGGTGGGGGTGGAGAGGAAGGGAGTTTGATTTCACAACAGCTATCAGCTAGAACAGAAAGCTGTGAAAATGTTTCTCCAGGTTTCTCTACTTAGCAGGTTGTGCTGGGAGAAGTTTTCTGAACAACCTTTCGTTCTTCCAATGCTGGGTTCAAGAAATCCTGCTAATACTATGTTTTCACTGAAATAGTATTGTATGGCTGAAGTCAATACGCAAAGATGTAGTGTTGAAAGTCACCCTCTTTTTTTTTTCCTCTTGTTTTCACACATTTCCCTCTTTCTTGGCATTGCCTAAATTTATTCTCCTCTTCTCCCTTTTAGAAACAGAATTTGGCATAAATAAATGATAACTGAGAAAATGGCATAAACGGACAAGTAAATGCAAGATTTCTCCATCCTCCTACTGTAGGTCATGGTAATTTGTTGTAGCAAGTGGTTACCCACAAGGAAGATGGTGGTTCTGGCGGCTGCTATGTAATTTGTGTTTTAATAAAGAAACTCACATTCTTTCCCTAATTACTCAAAATGGAACAGGAACCCCCAAAAGCCTTTCCGACCATTAATGTCCTGAAACTGTTAAATCAAAATGGACTGCTTTGCTGAGTTCGGCCCACAAAATGGAATTTGGTACATTTCATACCCCAATGAATTTAAATTGTATGGCGCTGATATTTAATACAAATGCAAGTACCAGTGGAATCTTCATACTTAATATTCATTCTCTAACTCTCAGAATTAAGCGGTTGATCTATGGGACACAAAGGAAGCATCCTTCTCTCAAAGAGAATATTTTATGACCAGGCAGTTTAAAAGACACTGACATAAACAACTGTTTGCGGCTTGCTCTCTTTCTTTCTCTCTCTCTCATCTTCAAAAGGCAAAAAGTACATGTAAGGACATGCTGTTTTAGACAAAGCATTTTATAAAATCACTTGAAATGTTTTCCTTCTCCTTCAGGGACAACTAAACCTTTGATAGGTACTCAAGAGATTTCTTATAATTTAGTTTATTTCTCTTATTTTCTTAGTGGGGGAGGAAAAAGAGATATTATGAAGGCACAAAGCTGAAGCCTACTTTCACTCGAAAGCAAAAATCGTACTGCTTAAATAATAAAAGTGTTATTTATGGTTTTTACACCATGACTGAACACACCAGTTTTTCTAGGACAGTGTCAATTTCAAATGTATAGCTAAGTTTAGTTTCATTATTGTGCCTTTGCGTGAATTTCACCTAGACAAAGGAATGAAATAGAAAACAAATATTTTGTTACATCCCTTGCCCTAGTTTTGAATTCCTAATATACGGCCACTCTCCCCTACTCATGCTGACATTTGGAAAGCCATTATGGAAAGGACTTCATTTTTTGAGGTTATGCCTCACAGGTACAATGCCCCTCCCGCATCCTTTCATATCCTTCAAATGCCTGAGGGAGAAGGAAGGCGCTGGGTGAAGACCTGCCTCATTTTCCAGAGAGAACATGTAGTGAGAGCCCCAAGTGACTCTGGAGCTGCCGTATTTCACAGTGGTTAGTCCTGAATTTTTAGCTCCTGGACTCCAGAGTGGGCCCTGTCCACACTCTGCTCAGCTGGAAGAGTAATCGAGTGGAATGAGGATCGCATGAGGCTCAGGGCTGTGCACCCTGGATGCTTTGGATTGGGTTTTAGTAGTCAGACCACTTATTGAGTGCCAGGTGCTATCTGTGGAGTGATAAAGATATGTATGATACCATCTCTGTCTTTACAGGGCTTGAAATGTATTTAGGGAAGCCAGGCATGTACGCATGAAATAGAAAGTCACCATACAAGGCATTGGGGTGCCTGCCATTTGCTGCAGAGGATGCAGCTGAAGATAAGGACTACAGTTGTTCAAGGCCCCAGGGGAGGCCAGGGCAGGACTGGAACCATAGCCTCACCAAAGACATGGAGATCCTAGGATGAGAAGGCTGAAGGATTAGTTTCTGGATCATTCGAAATTTGATATTCTAAAAGCTTTCTTTAAAAGACCTTTTTTATAATTCTGTCTTAAAAAATTCAGCCAATTTTGTCCTTTGCTATTTTTGAATTGGGTTATAGGTCTTCTACTTATTGATTTATAAAAACTCTTTTATTTTAGAAACATTAATAATAAATATTTTACCTAGTTAAGAAAATTTAGTTGCCAAGTGTTGTCTTTTCCATATGGTGACAAATACATTAAGGAGAGAGGAAGGTCAAAATTTGTGCTTTATGATTTCTTTTTAAAATGTTTTTAATTTTTAATTTTCATGGGTACATAGTGGGTGTATATGTTTATGGGGTACATGAGATATTTTGACACAGGCATGCAATGTGTAATAATCACATTAGGGTAAATGGGGTATCTGGCACCTCAAGCATTTAGCATTTCCTTTTGTTACAAACAATCCAATTGTACTCTCAGTTATTTAAAAATGTATAATATGTTTTGCTGACTGTGATAAACCTGTTGTGCTATCAAATACTAGATCCTATTCATTCTATCTAACTCTATTTTTGTACCTAGTAACCATTCCTCCCCTCCCCGCTGCCCTTTCCTGGCCTCTGGTAACCATCATTCTATTCTCTATATCCATGAGTTCAATTGTTTTAATTTTTAGCTCTCACAAATGAATGCAAACATGTGAAGTCTGTCTTTCCATGCCTGTTTTACTTCATTTAACAGAATGTCCTCCAGTTCCATCCACGTTGTTGTAAATGGCAGGATCTCATTCTTTTTTATGGATGAATAGTACTCCATTGTGCATATGTATCACCTTTTCTTCATCTAATTTGTCTGTTGATGGACACTTGCATTGCTTCCAGATGTTGGCTGTTGTGAATAGTGCTGCAATAAACATGGGAGTGCAGGTATCTCTTCAAGATACCGATTTCTTTTTGGGGGGTATATACCTAGCAATGAGATTACTGGATCATATGGTAGCTCTATATTTAGTTTTCTAAGAAACCCCCATACTGTTCTCCATAGTGGTGGCATTAATTCACATTCTCACCAACAATGTAGGAGGGTTCATTCCTTTTTCTTCACATCCTTGCCAGCATTTGTTATTGCCTGTCTTTTGGATAAAAGCCATTTTAACTGGGGTGAGACTTTATGATTTCTTGGTGAACAAGGAAAGGTGTTTAAGCTGTTCCCACCCTTTGATGGGTATGTTCTCTCTTCCTGTGCTTAGGCTGTCGATGAAAGTCTAAGCGATTAATTTAAGCCGTGTCAGAATAAACCAGAGTGAGGGGCCCAGCAGAATCCTTAGCTCTAGAATGCTTGGCTCTCTGGACCTCTCAGTGAGAACAGTGAGAAACTCCAGAGTTTTAGGGACTTTAAGAAAAGCTCTTCTGAGACTCTTTGGATAGGGTGCAAAGGAAAATTGTCTCCGCAGGTTGGGAGATGAGGGAGACTGTGAGATAAAGTACTGATAGATAAACTCCAGGTATGCACCTACCATGCTCTCCAAACAATCTGCCATGACCTTCACATGCCCTCCAGGGTGGCCCTGTGAAAAGCATTACTCCATTCCTTCAGCCCTCAACCTTGCTCGGCTTTCTAGAGTCTGTCTCATGCCGGCAGACACCCCATAGTTATTATTCTGTCTGCCCTCAGCAACATTTACCAGTTAGGGGGAAAAAGAAAGCCAGAAAATTGTTGCTATGGGCTCTGTTTTGTGGAAGTTAAAATGCTAGAGCAAGAATCTGATTGCTTGATAGCTCCATCTCTCTCTCTCTCTCTCTCCCTCCTACCCTCCTACCCCCCACACCTTCTTGTTCTTTTCCTCTCCCCTCCACCTCCTTCCCCCATCCCGCTCCCCCACCTTTTCCCACTCGCCTCCCCTCTCTCCACTGGCCTCCCGGGTCCTGCCCCCACATTGGGCTGGAGGAGAGCCTTACAGGTTGTCAATGAAACATGGAATTATTTCCTTTGATGGCTTAGATAATAGTAGGAGCCAAAGCAATGAGTGAGGTCGGCTGAAACCAATGCAGTCCTGCCCGGGACTGGAGAGCCAATCGCAAGAGCAGAGGGCGGGGCGTCGGCGCCAGCAGATAATTGCTAAGTGCATCGCTAGCACAGTTGGTCCGAGCTGCCGAAAGGTCTGGTCGCAGAGACAGGAACGCGTAATCCTCAGCGTGCTCCAGCCCACAGCTTCGCTCCACTGCTCGGCAGGGCAGCTGGCCTCTGGGCACCGGCCCCTCTGCTTCGCGGAAAAGGTACCTCTGCCTGTGTCCCGGGGGTGCAGCGCCTGCGTCTCCATTGCCAGTGGCTTTGCAGTTTAGCCTAGGTGGAGGGATTGCAGAAAGAAAAGTTTCTGGTAGGAAATGTGACAAAGGTGGGAAATCACTGTCTTTTGCTGGGAGGAAAACAGGCGGACAATTTGGGAAACTTCTGAGCTGGCAAGAAATAGGCTTGTTTACTACTTCTAATTAGCTGCGCTCAGGTCTGTCTAATTAGGTCTGGTATCCGGCTAGGGTGTCTGCAGGGCTGGGGTGGAGATTCGGGTGTGCTGGGTGAAAGAAGTTGGATCCCAGGATGTGCTGCTTCCTGGTGCACCCATCATGGGTAGGCTGGTTCCGAGAAACGTGATTGGTTGTTTGTGTTTTCCACTATAGGGTCTCTCCGCTTCGTATTACCTTGATCTGCCTTCCCCAAACTATTGTGACCTTCAGCTGGAGTCCTTCCTCAAACTTCTGCTTCCTTCCTGCCTCCTGCCCTGTCTCAGTTCATTTTATTTGGTGGAAGGAGACATTCCCCAGGGTGGGGGGCGGGGGGGGGGTGGGCTATTCTGTTTGACCTGGTGGGCACCTACGTGACAACTTGGTGACACACCATCAAAACAATTCTCAGAGGAAAAGAAATCACATAATCAATTAGCTCCTGAAAACTCTGGAAGACTTTCGAGGCTTGGGGTGTCCTAAAAAAAAAAAAAAAAAAAAAAAAAAAAAAGAAAGAACAAACAAAAAAACGGGTTAGAGAGTTCGGTTTGGTACTGTTTGAAGCTTACTCCCTTGTCCCCAGAACGGGTGCCTGGCCCGGAGCATCCCCGCAGCTCTGGGAAGTGGAGGCTGGTGGAGGGGCTGGCTCCCTGTAGGTGCGCAGGTAGTTTTGGTGCACAGGTGCATTTGTGGCAGAGGTGATGCTGAAGTCACCATCCACGCTGCTTCTGCTAACTGCTCTTCAAGTAAAACAGCTCACCCTGGCAGGCAGCTGGTTCAGCCCAGAAGCACCCTTGAGCGTTCTAAATCATGAGACCTCAAGGGACTCTCTTGCTCTGAGACCCTTGGGAAACTCCTTTCTCCCTCTGCCTCCCTTCTGCCAAAGGGAGATGTTAGGGAGGTGAGCCACTAGGAAACAGTGACCCATGGGGAAGCAGGCAATGTGCTTGGTCTTGAACTTCCTTCCTCTTCTGCGAAGGCAGCTTCTGCTTGTGTGCCCACCGCACTTCACCAGGTACGCTGCCTACCTGCGGGCTACTCTGAAGCTGATAGTCTGGGGGAGATCTTCCAAGTCCCAGGGGTGTTGGAGAGTTCAGATGACTTTCTTCTCTCCGATTCCCGTTAAACCTGCAGCTGGGGAATTCGATTCCCAGTCCCGACAAGAAATGCATGTTTGGGGAGGGATTCTCCAGTGACACCTCTTCCTCAGGGCACCCTTCCGCGGAGATGCAGATGATAGTCTTGATTCTCCAGCTCCACAAATCCCTTTCACTTTTTAATTCTTATTTTCTTTAACCACCACAACAGATTCTCCTCCACCTCCTGTAGGCAGCTATTTTGGGTGGGAACTGTGATTATTGAAGCTCTATTTACAATGGTAAAAAAAAATGCCTGCCTATTTTTTTGGGGGGATGGGGGTCAAAATACCATCAGCGTTCTCTTCTGTACATCCTATCTGACAGTAAACAAAACAAATTTGCAGCCCTGCCAATTATAATCCCTTTGTGTTTGGGGGACCTGGAGTGGAAGCTGAACTTTTCCCAGCCGGTGGGCATGGTTAGCCATGGACGTCGTCCTCTGTGGCCTCTCCGGGGCACGTGACCCCCAGGGAGGCCAGGAGGGGCAGTCGCCAGCACATGGGGGATCTTGCATGAGAGCACCTTGGCTTTCATGAAGGCGGTAAGGAAACCAGAAAATGCTTTTGAGTTTGAGGATAGCAAAACTGGGGGTTCCCTTTAATTGATGCCAGTCTGTTGGATTTCTATCATGATAGGAAACATTAGAAGTAAGGCATTTGAAACAGCTCCTGAAGGGTGACTCATGCATAGAGAGAAGAGGCAGTGTTGGGGGAGGGGGTGGAGGGGGCCTTGGAAAGTACAAGTGGGACACACTGGAGCGCTTGCTTTCCTTCCCTCTGCCTCCTCCTCATTCCTCTTTCTTGTATTTCCCCATTCGGAACAGAGATCATTAAAATAACAACTTTAGACCAAAAAAAGGATCCTAGGAGCTGAAAAATAATTGACGAAGTGCAAAACACCCTCATCACAGCTTCACCTTGGATGGGGTGAGGTGTGAAACCCAGGACCCAGTGCCTCTGCTGCGATCCAGTTTGGAGAATCAAATTGCTGGTGTTAGGCTAATTAACTCCTTGTGAAGCTGCGTGCCTGTTTGTGTATGAAAAGATCGATGGATGCTCAGGAGATTAAATGTGTTACTTGTCATTTCATCAAACATGATGGCTTTGGCCAGGACCCTGGATAAGCACCATCCACGGACCCAGTGTTTTCTCCTCTTCCCAATTGGCCAAATTGGATCTCTCTCTCTCTTTTAACCGACTATGGTGGGAAGGGGTTGTGTCTTTCTGCTTTTCCAAGCCCTGCGTGACTTACCTGGCAAATAAAAGTCCTCTCTTTATTCTTCTGTCCCTCCATCCCTGTCATCCTTCTGTTATCCCTTTTCATCCTAAACATATCCGTAAGTAATCTTTTTGCCAACCTACTTTGATCTTGTCATTTTGTGCTGATTTTTCTGTTAAAGACAATTGTCCCCTGAAATAAGACTGAAAACATATTAAAATTTTTATCAGAGAAGAGCCTTTTTGCCTTCTACTTTAACATTTAATTTTGTGGCTTTGGGGAAATCTAATAAGCACGTCTATTGTGTTTGTTTTGGTAAACGCTTTTGCAATGTCTTGTTTTTTCTGTGGATGTGTGAATTCCCTGACTGTCCTAGGGGAAGGTATTTCTGGAGGTTTGAAACACTCAGGAACATCTCAGAAAGTTGAAGAGGTTGGAGCACACTATTTCCATCTATTAAAGGTGGGGTGAAGGCTGTTTTGAAACCTAGACCTCGAAATGTATTAACCACACTCTGTTATTTTCCCTCTTCATCTTTCATTTAGGAAATTTTCATAGCCCAAATTATGAGTAAATTGTTCATCTGTCTCACTCTCTTTCTCATGCTCGTGCCTCTTCCTCCCTTCCTCCCTTCCCCCCTTGGGAGATATTTCACACTGAAGCAGGTATCTAGGTAATCTTAATCTGATGCGCAGGGGTACCTCTCTTTCCTGGTTACTTTTTGTTTCTTCCTTCCTGTCATTTCAGGGGTCCCCAGGGTGGAGATCTAATTGTAGATGCCTTGTGCACCTCACTCCTGAAAGAGTTAACTAGGGGACAATAGGAACTGTGGGATGTGATGGGAGCCTGTCCTGGGGGAGCAATGAGGTAATCCTTTCCCCAAGTTCAGTTGTATGCAGACCTCGCCAGAGCACCTGGAGTGGTGCAGCTGACCTGTGTGAGGCGGACAGGGCAGATGCTTTGAAGCACAGTCCTGTCTGACACCCAGGGAGTCCCACCAGGCGCAAGCCCTCACTGCGCCACTGTGCAGAGGCCTGTGCCTGCTGCAGCCCCATGCACAGAGCTGACCTTGGAAACATTAGCATGCAGGGAAATTTGTCTGCTGTGCTCTCAGTTTCTTTGTTCTTTGTTTTCACCCCTAAATCTATTAATAGTTGGAAAGGATCGAATCTACTCATTCATACTAAGGTGTGAACAGTTAATAGTGTTGCCACTTACAGAGGTATTTAAGTTCTTAAAGGAAATCAAAGATGTGTGCATGTTCTCATTTATAAGTGGGAGCTAAGCATTTGGACATGAAGAGGGGAAAAATAGGGGCCTACTTGAGGGTGGAGGGCAGGACAAGGGTGAGAATCAAAAACCTGCCTATCAGGTACTATGCTTATTACCTGGGTGACGAAATAATCTACCTGTACACCAACCCCCCGCGACATGTAATTTATCCATTATAACAAACCTGCACATGTACCCCTGGACCTAAAATTAAAAAGCTGGAAAGAAAACAAAAGATGTGTGCAGTCGAATTCCAGGCACCTGCTAGCGGGATTGGGTAGACAGAGTTTGGATGGGGAGCAGGGTGAGGAATGGCGGTCTTCACTTTTTAGCTCTGGCTGGTCCTGCTCTGACCCATGCTGAAAATATGCTGCAGTGTCTCAGGACTTTGTGATGCTACTATCTGGACTCTGGCACTTGAGCTAGAACCCTCAGATTTGAACTTGGGCACGTGCTTATGTGCCCTTTCTGACTTTCAATCCCCTTAGACATAGAGCCAGAGGTCAGGACCACGTCCTCACAGGCTCCTTTCCGCTCCAACCTTCTCTCTCGATTTTGCCACAGAGCCCTACATCCCACTGCAGATGCTACAGCTCTGGAAGCTCTTGGAGCTTGCAGAGCATCCTCCCGTGTGGGCCATGGTGATCAGCGGTGCTTTCAGAGCTGGAATCCATGAGGGCAGCTCGGAGGGAACAGTGGTTGTTGTACCAGAAGAAACACAGGATGAGGGCTGATGTAATAACTGATTTTGGTTTAGGAGGGGATGTTATATGGAGGATGGCGACCAGCTGTTCTCCATCTCCAGCAAGGATTGAACTAGAGAAAATAGACAGAAATTGCAGCAGATGGACTTAGATTAGGTATGAGGAAGAATTTTCCATCAGCAAGAGTGCTAAAAAGGGAAGGTTGTTGAGCCTCTGTGATGGTCTTTAGGAAATGGATAAGCCAGGGGTTTTAGCTGGAGGAGGAGCCACGGATCTGTGAGGTGGGAAAGACAAGGGCCATCGAATCCAGGCATCTGTGCCCTCTGCTGATGAGAATCCTTACCTATTTCTCCAAAACCTCACCTTCTCTCTGGGGCTATTGAAGTGGCTGAAAACCAGAGTCCCTGGGATGAAGGAAAAAGGAGTGTAGCCTGCCTGGGCTGCTACCCTGAGCCTGGAGACCCCTCCCTTGCCCTGCACCAGCTGCCACCTGGACTGGCAGATTCTGTCGACTGTGTGGGGATCTTTCATCAAGTCTAATCTTTCACTTCCAGATGTGGAAGATGATGCCCAGAGAGGTAGCAGGCCTTGGCGTTGTCACACAGTGGCCGATAGCAGAGGGAGGACCAGAATCCAGGTTCTCCATCTCCCAAGTCAGTGTTATTTGCTTTGTAGCTCATTTTCTTCTCGTTTCCAAATTGAATAGACCATTTGCTCTCTCTAGGCTCTTAATTTCTCTGTAACCAAATGGCAAAGACAGGGACACCTGTGGTTAAGCAATATTTATTGAGTGCCTGTTACTAACACCATGCACTCCACTCCACCTTCCCTATTTATGCCGATGACTCTTTAGTTCTGGTTGAGTGGTTGGGAGGGGCTGCTGACCCATCCCTGTGGGGGCTCCTGAGTGTGGCTCTGAGGCCAGGGTGGTGGGAATGTGTTCTAGAAACCAGAGCTGAGAGGAGGGGATGGGTAGACCAGAAGAGGATGAGTAGAGAGACACGGGAGGAATGAGGTACTTAATCTGAATCTTATGAAGGGAAGAGAGACTTTAGATTATCTCTGCAAACTTCTCATTGGATAAATGAAACAAGATGGGCCCATACCATGGGAACACCATGGGTAAGACACATGACCTGTTACCTTACGGAACAGGATGAAACATACCATGCGAGGGCGTTCGGGGATGGTGGAGGGGTGGCCCAGTGGAGAGTGTACACTGCCACATACATGGTGGCCTAGCTCCAGACCCAAAGGCGGGCTGTCAGTGAAGTCAGGGAGTCTCACAGTTTTGAGAATGAGGCTGTGGCCAGCTGTGGAAGGCTTTTCTTTGTGTTGGTTTTAGCCACATAGGAAGCGAGATAAATTGGTGAACTGAGGGCCACAAAATAAAACTATCCTGTGTGTAGCCCTGAGAAGAAAGAAGAAAGCACCCCAGTTAATGCTGAGCTAGGCAGCAAGAGGACAGTGCGGGGTCGGCAGTCAGTGTCCTGTGGGGAGGCACGACCCTTCCATGCCCCTGGCTGGCCAGGGCATCCTTGTGCTAACAAAGGCATCCTGGGCCTTTGTGCCCCACATGGGGTTAGGGACTAGGGGATCTACCAGAGGGAAGGGGGAGTTCTTCTCCTTCAAGAACTGGCCCAACAAGACCATCAGCCCCTCAGGCAGCAGGGCAGGGTGCCCTTCCAGAGATTGGCTGAGACAAGGCTTGGAGAAGTCTCGGGGCAGAGGGCCCAGGGAACGCCAGGGGCTGGGTGGGCCAGGCAGGGAGCCCAGGAAGTGAGACAGGCTCAAGCCTGGGAAGGTGCACATGCAGGAGGAGTGGGGGGTCAGCCCAGAAAGGGAGGAAACCCAGGGACGGCAGTGCCCATCTGCTGAGGGCACAGCAGCCCACATGGACCATGGAAAGAACCCAAGGGATACACCAGGCAGGGTGGCCAACCCAGTGCCCACCATGTGTCCTTACCACTCGCAGTGATGTTCACTGAGATCACCACACTGTCTTCAATTTCTCCTTCCCTCTTCTCCTTTCCCCCTTTCCCCTTCCCCCTTCCCCTTTCCCCCTTCTCCCTTCTTCCTTCCTCTCCTCTCCTCTCCTCTCCTCTCCTCTCCTCTCCTCTCCTCTCCTCTCCTCTCCTCTCCTCTCCTCTCCTCTCCTCTCCTCTCCTCTCCCCACTCTGTTGCCCAGGCTGGAGTGCAATGGTGCAATTATGGTTTACTGTAGCCTCGAACTCCCGGCCTCAAGCAGTCCTCCCACCTTAGCTCCCAAAGCTCTGGGATTACAAGCACACACTGCCACATCCAACCCCTGCCCTTGATTTTGATGCCACAGACCTTACTGGAATATAGTCAGGTGTATTAAGTGGATAGAGTACATCTGGGTGCAGGGTACCCCATGATTCTCCTTATTTTGGGCGGGCAGAGGAGCCTCCGGGAGCGAGGAATACCTGAATGGGACCTGAGGCTTGAATAGGTACCATCAGGTGGATGGGAGGAGGGTGGGAAAGAGGGTGCCATGGTGGCAAAACTCCATCCAGCGCATGATTGGCACAATGTGTCGGTGAGATGTAGATGTTGCTGAATCTGCTCATACGAGGCATGTTTTGGGGGCAAGGGAAGCTAGGGTTGTGGATGCCCACTAGGTAGGGAGGGGTCACTGCCACATGAAGGAGCAGAAAAGTGTCAAGCAGGAAATGACATGCTCACATTTGCATCTAGGAAAAATGGTCCAGCAGTTGTGAAATGAAGAGTGGAGGTGAGGTTTGAGAGGGGCACAAAGGGGAGGGGGTCACACTTGGGCCAGAGAGGCCAGTTCAGAAGTAATTTGCTGCTGTCCAGGTGAGAAATGGCGAGGGTCCGCAGGAAGACAGTGGCAATGGGGAGGGGGAGGAGGGCAGCATCGACGCAGATACTTGACTTCATAAGTTACACTAGATCAGGGAAAAATGAAGAGGAATTATTCATCCCCTGGAGGAAAAGCTGACAGGTGACAAAGAAAGGTCATGGTGTTAAATGAAAGAGAGAGCAGTGTTCCCACTGAAGATGGGATGGGAGGAAATGGATTTAAACTATAGGAGAAGGATCTACACTGGACATTTGAATTAATGCCTCAATGGAGGTGGTTGTGAGACGTGGGGAATGGGGTCATTCAGGGCGTTTGTGGATTCATTCTCTTTTTTGAAAAGTGTTTCTAAAAATCAGCCTTTCCCTGATAGAGAAGTGAGCAAAGAATGGGAATAGACAGTTCGCATAACAAAAGAAATAAGTGGCCAGAAAAATATGTAAAAATGTCTCTCCTCACTAATAACAAAAATGTGAAATTAATACAAGGTATCATTATCCATTTAACAGATTAGCAGAATTTAAAAATGATAACGTCATATCCAGTGTTGTTGGGAAATAGACATTTTTAGACTTAGCTGGCGGATATGTGAAATGAGATAATTTGGAAACATAGGAGATGTGTCTTAAAAAAATATACCCTTTGAACCAGTAAGCAATTCCTTTTCTAGGAATTTATCCTAGGAAATAGTTAGAGATGTGCAAAATAGTTCTAATTAAGACTATTCCTTTCAGCATTATTCATTACAACAAAACATTGCATGAAGGCATTAATTAAATACAATATGGCTCCTCCATAAAATGGAAATCAAGAAAACTATTAAAATTACATTGAATAATACATAAGAATATGGGAAAATGCTAATAATATATATTAAGTAAGTAAAGACTTAAAAGTAAATAGACTATAATTGCAATTAAAACAAAAGGTGTATGTAGTCCTGAAAACTAGAACAGAATATTGTATTATCAAAATCTTCATAGTGGTTATCACTGCATTTTGGGAAACATAAGACTTTTGATTTTTTAAACTTTTTTGTACTTTCCAAATTTCCTCCAGTAAACATGTTATTTTACAAATTAGAGGGCATGCTTTCTAAATCAATCATTCCAACGACAAATGTTCAAGCAGTGACTATCCATGTAGCAAAGCTGGGTGCGACGCTGTTCACTAAGATGCGAAATGCCTGCATCCTGAGTCCATTTGGTGGGAGAAGATAAACGCTCACGGGAAATCCGGCAAGTGCCGCCTGCTTTGTCAGTAAGGGCTGGACATCTGCTGCAGCCAGGTGTGGAGTGTGCAAGATCCCTGTGCAGGGAACATCCTTGTTCCTTCCTCTTCGATGCATTCCCACCCCCAGGACCTGTCACCTGCAGTGGTCAGGCCTGTCTTAGCATTTCAAGGGATGCATCACATATAACTGCTCATTTCACAAGCAGAGAAGTTGAGGCTCCGATCAAGAGACTGTCTTAGTCAGGGTCACAAAGCCAGTGAGTGGTTTTGTTAGGTATGAAAAAAAAAACTTTGCTGTCTCACACCATGCCGTTTCCAGAGTGGGCTACTCTGGGGGTTCCGTGTGTTCTAGAAGAGGGTGGTAGATTTCTGCAAGAAGGCGTGAAGCCACCCTTCCTTTCTTTCGTCCTTCCTTCCCAGAAGCCATGCCTTTGGCTTAATCCACTTATTAATTAAGACCAAATGCATGCGTGGCATCTATCCCACTTACAGCAGGGACTTTGGGTGCTGCAGGCTCCCCGAAGTGGCCTCCTGGGTCTCCTCCTGATGGAGTGTCGCATTTGTTAATGCTTTTCCAGAATGTGTTTGCTCCCCGCTGTGGTTTCCTTTGTTGCATAAACTCCGGGCAGCCTGAGGCAGTCTCCACAGGGTGAAAGTCACAGCTGGCTGGCTCTGTGATGTGTGCCAGGGCCACCTGGGGGCTCCAGGGAGCCTTCCCTAAGCAGGGCAGGTGATGGCTCTGATGGGCACGCCCTTGGACCATTCACAGGCTAATTGGGAAAAGTGGACAGGCTTGCCTGAAGGTAGGGCAGGACAAAGAGGAGTGGTGTAGGCTGCGTGGCTGTTTGCTGCTCTGTTTATTTTAATAATAACTCATTGTGCGGTATTTTGTATTCACAAGCCTCAGAGGTGGGTGGGGAAGGTGCTGGCATCCCCAGTTTGCAGAGAGGGAAATCGATACTTGGAAAGGCAAAGCCACTCTCCTTAGTTTGTAAGGGCAGCAGGCATAGTAGCCAGGCATGGAATGAGCTCGATTTTCTGCCTGCAAATACAGCCCTACCTGTCATCGAGAATGGCTTCCTGCTGGTCTACCTGATGTTTCCGGAGAAGGCAGGGTGTGGAGTAGCACTCTGTTCGGCCCTGGCCAATGCTGATGGAGTTAAGAGTAAGAGATAACTTTGGGTCCATGGGCATATTCAGTTGAGGTAGAGTGTAGGCGCTGAGAAAAGTGGATGGTGGTGAGGGTGAACATGGACTCACAGGACTCATGGAGCCAGAGAGTCCCAAGCCCTGAGCTTTGGAGGATGCGGGCCTCATGGAAGGCAGGAGGGGTGTGCTGGGGGCAAGTGGGGATCTGGAGCTGAGACCTGGTGTGAACTGTCTGTGGCTGCTCAGGGGCAGATTGGCTCCACCGGGGGATGGGAGGGGACAATGGCAAGAGGTGGCCCAGCATTCCAGGCTCCATCTCAGAAGTCTCTCCTGTTAATTACACCTGCGATAACACGACTGTGAGAGGACCGAAGGGAGGGGGAGCTGAGAGGCAGGGGAAGTGGGTTGAGGGGTCTCATACCTGTTGTTTCCCCTCTGCTGTCTCTCTGGGTTTTGTTCCTGTTGAGAATGCAGTTGCTCTGCAGGGTTGCAGGAAGAGAAGGGAAGATTGGGAGGGTTGCTTTCCTGCCAGTTCTTACCGTGCTTTGGGAAACACATGACTTTTGATTTCTTTAAACTTTTTTGTATTTTCCAAATTTCCTATACCAAATCTTTATTTTACAAATCAGAAAATATGCTTTTTTTTTTTTTTTTTTTTTTTCCCAGATGAAGTCTCGCTCTGTCGCTCAGGCTGGAGTGCAGTGGTACAATCTCAGCTCACTGCAACCTCTGCTTCCTGGGTTCAAGAGATTCTCCTGTGTCAGCCTCCCGAGTAGCTGGGATTACAGGTGCCCACCACCATACCTGGCTAATTTTTGTATTTTTAGTAGAGATGGGGTTTCACCATGTTGGCCAGGCTGGTCTTGAATTCCCAACCTCAGGTGATCCACCCGCCTCGGCCTCCCAAAGTGTTGGGATTACAGGCATGAGCCACCACACCTGGCCCAAACCGGCTTTTTAAATCAGTCTTTCCAACCACAAATGTTCAAGCAGTCACTATTCATGTAGCACGGTTAGGATAGGAGGATTTTCGGAATGTGGGAAGAGAAAGGAGAAGTTATGAGACGACAAGAAAAATAAAAAGAAAAACAAAGGGAGCAGAGTGAGGAGTTGTTGGAGAACCCAGGAGGGATGTGCAGAAATTCGGGAGCAGCTCACGGCACAGCAACAAGCCTGTACATAATCTCTTTTAAAGTTAGAGGTAGACTCTTCAGGTGTGATAAGACGTAAACCAGAAAGAAAGAAAAGGAGCCTAAGGCTGCACACTGTTTTCAGATGTTAAGGATTTGGTCATCACCCTGATTTTACAAATGAGAAAACCAAGACTCACCAAGGTGACACTGCTTCTGAGTGGCCGACTCCAAGCCTGTGCACCGTCTGCTGTGCTGCGCCGTCCACTCACCCCTCCTGGGCTGCAGCCAGGACTACGAGCTGCGTGACTCTGGAGGCCTGGAAGAGCGAGGGAAGGAGGCATTTGGGGCATTACTCTGTCTGCCTCCAGAGAAGCCGCTTCTGCATTTGCCCCTCCTGATCCCCAGGGGCCTGAAGAAGGATGCCAGCAGGGCATTCCCTGATCTGTCCCCTTTGTCGTTGGGGACTGGTTGGCTTTAGTCTCTTTAGCAAGGGATACCCTGGCTCTGGGGCTGTGTGAGCTCGGAGCCATGGCTCTGTTCTTTGATTTCTCCATGAGGCAAACAATGTGCTTCTCTTTCCCATCCTTCAGTTTCCTTAATAAGAGACATGAGCTTTTGACATGTTATGTGTTCTTTTATTCATTGCTCAGAATGTTGGGAATTGATAGTACACTTCTAAGCTTAGAGGATTCAGCAATGGACAAAACAGTTCCCAGCCTCTCAGAGTTTAGATCCAAGTTGGGGAGACAGACGGCAAACAAGCAAACCTGTGGAAGGGCCAGTGAGTGCAGGGGAGAAACACGAAGCCCCGCAGGGGGAACGGAGTGAGAGGGTCTCACTTGTACATGCCACTTAGGCAGAGACCTGAAGGCAGCGAGGGATGGTCCCTGTGGATATATGGGGCACCAGCAGTCCAGCCCAAGAAGTCCCTGAAGCTGGAGACACTTAAGGTGCCAGGAATAGCAGTGAGGACAGGGTGTGCTTCCTGGAACCACTGGGAGTTTGGAGCTGATGAGTAACATCGTCCATGATTTAAAACAATTGATCAGGAGGATCACTTGAGGCCAGGAGTTCGAGGCTGCGGTGAGCTATGATCATGCCTTTGCCCTCCAGCTTCGGTGACAGAGCAAGACTCTGTCTTAAAATAAATACATGAATAAATAAAAATTGTAAAACATGAATAAATGAGTTACTGTGGTCGCTGTGTTCATAGTACAGTGGAGTGGGGCCGTGTGGAGGCAGAGGCGCCCTAGGAGGCTCCGGTCCTGGCAAGAAGGGAACGGTCTCGGGCCGGGTGGTAACAGCGGGGAGGGAGAGGGCAGATCCTGGATATATTTTGAAGGGAGAGCTGGCAGGATTTGCTGATGGGTTGAAGGTGGGGTTTGAGAGACTAGAGGGTTCAAGGATGATTCCAAGCCTTTTGGCTTGAGATGGTGGGAAAGACTGTAGAAGGAGCAAATTAGAAATTGTGAGGAGTAGAGAGGGAGGAA
The DNA here is from genome assembly GCF_043159975.1 of Macaca nemestrina. Classification (NCBI taxonomy): domain Eukaryota; kingdom Metazoa; phylum Chordata; class Mammalia; order Primates; family Cercopithecidae; genus Macaca; species Macaca nemestrina. The sequence goes on from NW_027257565.1 coordinate 79,765, forward strand.
GTGGGTTTGTTTTGGGGGTTGTTGGAGCTCTAGTGAAATGCCCTCTAGACAGTTGTGTTTTGGTCTGGAGTTCAGAGATGAGCTCTAAGCTAGAGAACCCTGGGAGTGATCAGAGTTTCATGGTATCTGTGAGATCGCCTAGGGAGTGAGTGTAGACAGACAGGACGTAGAAAGGCGGATCCTGAGAATGGCAGTATTTATAGATCTAGGATGGGGTTTGCAAACTCTTTCTTAAAGAGCCAGATCGTAGATATTTTAGGCTTTGCAGGCTGCATAGTGTTTACTGCAGTTACTCAGTATTGCTGCTGCAGCACAGAAGCAGGCATAGAGGACATATAAAGGAAGGAGCATGGCTGTGTTCCAATAAAACTTTACTTACAAAGCAGGAAACCCACCCATAGGCCATAGATTTGCTGACCTTGGATCCGGGACACTGAAGAGGAATCAGCAATGGGGACTTAGCAAGAGCAGCCTGGAGATTGGGGTGGACCAGGAGAGGAGGTTGCCTCGGAAACTAAGCAAAGCAATTTTTGCAGAAGAAAGTAGTGATCGGCTGGGTCAAATCCTGCTGCATAAGAAGTAGGATGAGGACGAAATTGCACGTGAGCAGTGTAGAGGCCGTGGGTGAGCTGATGACAGCACTTTGGTGGAGGATGAGGCGAGAGGTTCCTTGGAGTGAGTTCAAGAAGAGGCATTGGAGATAGCGCATGCAAACAGCTTCATGGAGGAGTGGAGCTGTGAAGCTGCGCAAAAATATGAAATATCAACTCTAGGAATATGTGGGGTCAAAGCTAGTGTTGCTTATTTAAAAATGGGAAAAGTAGCGGGATGTTTGTATTGCATGGAAATGAGTCAGTGGGCAGAGCACAAAGATGATGGGTGCGGGTCGAAGGTGAGAATGGCCTTGAGTGGGTGAGGGAGTGGGGCCTGGCCTCTTGGACAGCTCTCAGGGGAAGAGGAGTCGGTAGCCAGAGGCTGTGTGATGGGGTGGGTGGGGCAGTGTGGAGACCCTCTTGGATGCCTTCATTTTTCTCAGAGAGTAGCATGGTGGATCACAAGCTTCGAGACAGGACAGCGAGGACCTCAGTCCAGCGGGTCGTGGAGACAAATGCCCCCTGCACACAGAGCTAGAGGAACGCCAGACAATGACAGAGAGACATGCCGAGTCTCTAAATCAAAATTAAAAGGTTTCCGCCGATGCTTATCACTTGAGCTTTTCACCGCAAAAGGGGCCCTGTGAGCTCTGGAGAGTTATGACTGAATTAACAAGGCCAGGATGAGGGCATGGATCGAGATCCTCAAAAACAGTTTCATAAATTCCTACAGGCCTGGAGCTGCTGCGGAGGTGGCTCTTGTAGGATTGTATTGAAAATAAACAGAGTTGTTGCCCAGAGAGAGTAATCACTCTCCTTAGAAATCAAACAGGTGGCAGGGCAACAGAGAGTCCATTGGCCTGGGCTGGGGAAGAGTTAGGGGAGATCGGGGCACTTTTTTCTCTCCTCCTAAAGCTTTTTGCTTTTGAGACCTCTTGCTTTGTTTTTAAAAGTATCTTTCTATGAGGGAGGCGTGAGTGAGAGGAAGACCACCTTCTCTAACTTTTACCTTAAGAAACTGTCTTGGGGAGAGAAGGGACTTACCCATGGTCGTGTGATTCGAATGGGAGGGTGGATCTCAGAAGGTGGGAGCTGAATCCTTTGCTGTTTTCCTCTCAGACATCCAGGAGGGAGGGAGAAAGGGAGGCAAGGAGAGGAAGAGATCTCCTGGAGAGGGGTTTGACATTCCAGGTAGTCTGGGAAGAGGGAAATGGTGTGAACCATGAAGAAATGGAACACTTAATGGTTCTATTTCCCTGTCCACCGGGGAAGGAAAAGGAAAACAGACTAGGGAACATGTGGCTTGTCGGGAAGGAAACTGGCTTGGGGCTTTGGGAAAGAGAATCATCTAAGCTCACATACCTGGCGGAATGACTTTTTGTGGAGACTGTTGTGCCCAGGACTGAGGGTGGGAACTGAGGCTGAAGGGACACACAGCATTTA